>NW_024523648.1:17669923-17855711 GCF_017590135.1 Pyrgilauda ruficollis | reverse complement strand
CGGGCGGTGCCACCGCCGGCTCCGCCCTCAGGGCGGAGCGCGAGCGGGAGCGGGGGCGCCGCCTCAGCGCGGCCGGGACGGCAGCGGGACAGCGGGGTGTGCGGGAACTCACAGCCGCTCCCTCCCGCCCTGCCGCCACCGCTCCACCTGGCCCGGAGCCAGAGGAGGGAGAGGGGATAAACGGCGGTGGCGCGTAGGTGGGCTGCCCGCCTGGAAAGCCAGCAGGGTCAGAATGCGCTGGGGATGGAAGGGCAGCATCTGCAAGGTGAAAAAAAAACCCCTAAGAAAATGAATATTAATTAAGCCCTCCCTCCCTCCGCCCCACCCAGTTTATAACCAAAACAATTATTTCGAGGGAATTGCCAGACGCTTTCTATCAGAATAATGTGGAGTGCTTACTCCACATTACTCAGAGTACACGATTTCCATCATCCCATCATAGTGAGGCAGAGCTCTGACTAATCATCTCCCAAAAATGTCACCAGGCAAACAGGGCCCGGTATGCTGGTAAATTCCTCTTCCCCTCTCAGCTCCACCAACACTCTGGCCCAGCCCACAACAGGCATCCTTAATTTTAGTGGGGTGTCCAAGTAGGTTTTTGTATTTCTGTAATTTGGGAAGTTTCAGCTTCAATGAAAAGACAACTTTCTCATGATATTGTAAAGTCATCCAGTAAATCAGTTGGGTTTTGGGGTTGTGATACCTTACTCTATCTACTCCTTCTTCCTATATTTGCTTTATTCCTGCATCTCTTGAATCCTCTTCCTCCCTGCAGTGAGCAGGTGCTGCCCATGTTGTCTAACAATAGTTCATCCATCCATCCATCCATCCATTCTTGTGTCATCTTTGAAAAATACAATCAGACACAGAAATAATTTTAAAATAATCTTTATCATCTATAGCAGAGGGAAATTGCCTGAAACCCTGCAACCTAGAATGGGACCTGCTAAAGCTTTCAGCTTTTCCCATACAGTGGGACTAGCTGGAATCAATAAAGAGAAAGGTTTTCTCCACCACCTTAACTCCCAGAGGCACCAGTGATTTCCCACAGATACCAGTGTGTGAAAGGTACTACAAAAGGGCTAGGCCATAATCATCTCAAACCTTAAAACCATCCCTTGAACTATCCATTTCATTGGTGTGACAAGAGAGAGCTGCACTTTCTTTGTAAGACCTCAGCTGTTAGACCAGCCAATTAACAACTGCAACACTGAATGATAGAAATGAATAAAAAATCTAGCATGCTGTAGGCAGGAACTAAATTACTCATGACAATTTAGGCTAAGTGTTCTGTTACAAGAAATAAAGACAACATTGCCATTGAAACAATGGATGTTTGCAGAAATGATTGGAAATGCATTTTCCAAATGAAGGCATTTATAAGTGAAAAAATCCCTCACAACTACTTTTAGTTAAAGCTGTCAGAATCCCAAGAGAAGCAACTGCAAGGACTGACTGCTTGGCAGGGAGAGAGAAAATAGGAGTCTAATAGTGAGTTGTTACACTGTGATGGGGAAAAAAACAGAAAAAAGGGGAAGTGGAAGACAGCTTTTTTCCCTCATAAAATGTGGAAATATAGGGTGTGTGTGTGTGTATGTACATTCCAGTAAGAATCAGTTGTTTTAAAAAGCTGCAACAGATAAGTCTGCAGTTCTTTTGCACATCAGCAGCATGGAGCATGGAATGCCTGTGTCCAAACCTTATTACTCAGCCTGTCTTGTGTCATGCTTATACAGCATTAAGAGTCACTGAGATTTGTTTTGTTGTTGTAAACAAAATAGTATTTCCCCTAACAGACAGAAATTATTACAGTCCATTACAAAAATGGGTAATGGGGCACCTAGAAAGAAGGTGCAGTGGGGACATCAGGTCACAGCTGTACCGGGGGTTGCCCCACTCCAAGTTTTCAGGTACATTAATCAGACCTTTCACTTTTTGCCACCTGTGCTGTAGATATGGTCTGTAGGCACGGTCTGCCTGGTCATTGCTCAAAGCACCCTGCTCTTCAGCTCTTCCAGCACAACTGTTTCAAACTTTGTAAAGCCATTCCTGACCTTTCAGACAGATAGGATAATAAACTTACATGAATGTTTTTTGCACAAGAAACTCAGTTTATTTTGCTAAGTTTAATACCCAGTTAAATATTTGACCCTTTTGCCTACAGTTGCTAAAACAGGGATTTACCACAGGAAAGTGAGAGCACTTCTCACCGTGCTATCAGCAGAATTTACTGCAATGCTTAAGCACTGGGATCATGTGAGTGAGCTGCACTGGGATCATGGGAGTGAGCCCTTTTCCAGGCTCCCCACACCACATCTATGTCTGAGCCCATTGCTAAAGTAGCTCTTCTCCTATAACAGCTAATTTTGAATCAGTTTAAGCACCTTTCCAAAATCAAATCACAACTATTTAGGAAATCAGGATTTTGTAGAGAGATTCAGAAATGAACTGTTTTCCTGTGTATCTGAAACAAGAACTAGGCAGATCTATCTAATAGTACATTCTGTGTGTAACTTACCATGGTGCAAATCAAAGCTCTGTCACCAGTGAGGCCCCGGCCTTGCATCCTTCCCGTAAGATTTTAGAGATTACCCCCCTTTTTGCCATAGAAGGTATGAGTTCATGTTTTTTAAACCTTCATCGGACTGTTTATATTTTTCCCTGCTAGAAAATGACATTTTGAATAGGTTTGTGGAATTATTCGAAACATTGTACGAAAAAGCTATTTCTAGAAAGTACAGTCAATTTTATCAGGTTGCTACTGACAATTCTGATGCTGAAATTTCCTGAGAATGCTCTTTAGGAAAGGTAAGAGGAGTCGTCCAGTTAAAATCCACAACTGGCATAATTATTTCTGAAATTGAGTTTAAAAGTCATCTTCCACAGCAGAAGGTAGCATTGGCAGCTTTAAAGACACTTTTCCATTGAACATTCAACTGGCAATTTATTTTTTTCTCTTCTAGATAGGAGGTCTGTCAGTCCTCCTATTGGAAGAGTGACAAAAACAGAAGTAGCATTCATTGGCCAAGGACAGTACTTGCAAGCTCCTAGCCTGAGGTTGCAACCACAGCTTCTCCTACAAAAACAATTAAAATTTAAATTAATAACATGATAAGGAAATACAGAAATTCACCTTATTTCACAAGAAATTTCAGGTACTGTACTTCTCCCATTACCAGCTGTGTTACCAGTTGCAAAAAGCTGTTGTGCCCAGATGTTTTCCTTTGCAATCTGCAGAACACAAACAGCTCCTGTTATTACTGTTGAGACACCCTTCTTTTCCAGGTTGCTGCCATCCTTTCTTCAAGATAGCACCAGCTTTTTCACTTCCTAACAGCTCATCTGTTTGGGAGTGGAGCGCAAACATGACATTTGTGATAAGGATGTGATTAAGAGGTGCCTTAGTGGTTCATGAGTTCTAGCAGCTTCACAAGATTTCGATAAGGCCTTTGCTGAAGGAAAAATCCATTGAGATTTTGAGGACAGCCAGCCTACCCAGGCTTTTCAGTGGTAAAAGCACAGGAACCTGTTTTACAGTGGAGCATTATTTTAGTCAATGCACTAAAATGACATACAGAAATAGCAGGTTTTGAGACTTGGTAATACTTTTTTTAATGCATTAGAAAACCCACACTTGTTTATATTGATCATGAGCATCGTAGGAGAATGTTTACACTTGAAGGAAAATATCTCTGTGCACCCAAAGCAATTGTGAATTTTTTTCAAAAATTGTTTTAAAAAGTGGGAAAGATGGTCATATTAAGTCCATCTTTTGAGAAAGTAGGGGAAAGTGCATCCTTGATATATCTTTCAGTGCTCTGAAGAAGTAAATTAAAAATGTGTGAATAAAAGCTTTTATGCTCATATGACATACAGTTGAGTCAGTAGCTACTAGGGAGGCAAATTTAATATTACTTAATGCTACCATAATGCTACCTTTTTTATTAAACTATTTTATGATAATTCAATGACATAAAATATAAAAAGCCAAGACCATTTGAGATTCCAAAATACTTCAGGAGAAACACAATGTTTCTTCCTAAATCCACTGTTTCCTATGATTTGTGGGAAATGGAGTAGAAAGTAATGATAAAAAAAATATTCCACTTTTCTTAAGATTTATGTAATTCTGGTATAGAGTTCCTACATGTGTCTAGGGTCTTGATCAGCAAGACACCTTTAGTCTCTTGCTAAGGTCCATCTTTATTCAAATACCTTTCAATCACTTGCTTAAACTTTATGCTGTGGTGAAACCTGAGACCAAGAATGGGTTTAAGTGTTTCTGGACAGGTATAACTTGCTGAGTTGAGACAGGAAACCTACCTTGAACTCCAAACAAATGACTTGCCTGTTCCAGATACAAATCAGGCATGAATGTTTTCATAGTAAAAACCCTTGCAGAATGTCTTACAGCTCTTTCTTTCTCTAGCTACTGATTTTAACCTCTTCTGTCTCAGTGACTTCAGCCAAATCCCTTCCCTTTAGACATTTTGTAAATGTGAGAAGTGAGAGTGAAAACTGCAAGATACTTAATCTTACTATATATGTTAACACACAAGGTGCAATAATTATATAATGTTTAAATTTCCCTAAATGTGAAGGAGGTTGTTTGTAGGTGGCTAGTATATTTTTAAAAAGAACCCAAAGTACTCTCTAAACCTAAATGTTTAATGATATTAGATTTCTCTGTCTTCTTCTGGCCTTCTGCCCCACCACTGTAATTACCTTATCACCCAATAATAAAACTCTCAGAACAAATCCTGTGCCTGCTATTAAGGAAAATTAAAGCTCACTACAAATTCTCTGCATTCTTTCTTCTCTTCAGCTGCAGTACTTGACAGCTTGCATGGTACAAATGAAACACACAAAGCCTTTAAGCCATTCCACATTAAAAAAAAAAAAGGCAACTCAGAGCTTTGTAATGCTGATAGGTATTAGACAAAGTCAATTTTGAAGAAGAGGGTACCGGGTCCCCCTTTTGAGTGGAAAACTCACTGGTGTAACAAAACACTCAATCATGTGATCTTATATATGCACTGTACTGGTTTGTTTCCTTCTGGGTCTTATGCAAGCCCTTGTAAGGAGAAAGCAGCTTATTCCAGGTCCACTGTGTCCTAGGTCTGTCCGAGATTGCCAGCAGATTGTGGGAATACATTTCTCTATGTAACCAGCTGTCCTCTAGCTACTGCATCAGAATCCTCAAGTTCCTGTTATACTTGTGTGACTTTTTAAGTTCTAAATTGAGCTACATTTCAGTCAATCTTGTCAATCTGTGGTTTCATCCTTTCTGTGGCAAAAGATCACTTATGTGCACCCACAATTAAAAATGTTTCAGTATCACAGAACAAAATATTAAGAATACTGAACTTCCAAATAATCAGCTCACTAGCAGGAAGAAAGACCACCTCTTTTACAACGCAAAATTCTTGATACAACTAGGAAAACCAATACAGAAAAGACAGTGATCATTTGTGAAAACAATCAGCTGCCAGGAACAAGAGCCAGGATCATAGAATCATACCTGTTTTCAGCTACTACATTGTCACGTAGTGGAAGAAGAGGAAATTGTGGGAAGTTTGTTAGGAGATGCATGACATACATATTTAAAGGAGTGCTTTCATCTCCAAAAATTTTAGTGTTCACTTGTTGGCACTTTTTTAATCTCAAGATCTTCTGATAAAAAACAAAATATCTTAAAACTCCACAAAACTCTGTTCTTGCTTCAGGAGGGCATCCATTCTGCAAAGCACACAAAGCCCTCTAGACCATAACCCAGAAACTATAACCCCAGCTAAGCCAAACACAAATTTGTACTTAGATTTAGGCATAGGAAAGTTTTGTTGGCTTTATTCAACTCGCTTAAAATTAAGCATATGTTTTAACACTTTACTGGATTAGGGCCTATGTCAGCAAAATAAATTTCTTGGGAAGAAGTAATAAAAATGTAGCTTGCAGTGAGGGACAGCAGAGCCATTCACAGTTACAGAAGCTTTAAAACACTAGCTGGTATTTATACATTTAGAAAAGAAATCAGGCGTGAAACAAAACATTTTAGATAGCAAACTAATTAGTCTGCTACAGAATCACTTTTTAAAAAATTTTCATTTGAAGAAAAACATTTTTTTGCATCCTTGCACCCCCAAAAGCAAATTGATTTGCACATCTAGGAAAAACATTTTTTGCAAGCACAAGTTTCAAAAGCAATTTCCCCACTGTTTAGTAACAGCCTGGCTGTGCCAGATATACCATTGCATTCCCTGGAGAAGAGGACCGACAGGAGGCCAAGCTTTTTAAACACATTTTCATTACACACATGCACCTGAATTTGCTCATTCAAGTTCACATAATTGTATACTATAAATGTCAGCTAACTAATTCTCTTGTATGCATTGTGCACTGGTGTGTATTTATTTTTTATGCTAAGAACCTCTCTAAATATTTGATGTTGTAGGTCTATCCTTAAAAGAGAACTTACATCATTCTCAAAACCAGAAGGAATACAATTCTACCAGACTGTGTCCATGCTAATTTTAATTTTTCCAGCAAAACCTTTCTGTTGCTAACAACAGTGGGGCAAAGTATGAATTCTAGTGTAGCTATTTCTTTGGCATTTAAAGTACAGGGCTATCTGTCGTTGTTTAGAGCTGCTCTATCTTGTGTGAGGGGCCGCACATGGTTCAGGAAACCCAGGCCTGGGAGGGGCTGAGCTGGAGCTGCCCTTTATGTGACAAGGCAACACTTGGGTTGAATCAAGCTGTCTTGGGTGGAAGATGAGCAAGTCAAGAGTTTATAGGCTGGGTTTAAAGAGCAGACTGGTAAGGGTGGGACTGTGTGGTGTTTGCTGCAGGCCATCTGATCATGGGGAGGAAGTAGGTGAGGCCATTTACAGACAGCTGGGAGCAGCCACAAAGTCACAGGCATTGGCTCTTGTGGGGGACTTCAACCACCCTGACATCTGCTGAAGGAACAACATGGCAAAGCATAAACAGTCCAGGAGGCTTCTGGAAATTGTTGGCCACAACTTCCTGACACAGGTGGTGGAGGAAAAAACGAGTGAGCTGTTTGACCATGTACTACCAAACAGGGAAGGTTTTGTTGCAGATGTGAGGGCTGGGGACCGCCTTGGCTACAGCCGCCATGAGATTCAGTATCTTGCATGGGGGAGGAAGGGCAGCAAGTAAGAGTGCAACCCTGCAGTTCAGGAGAGCTGACTTTCAGTGACCTTGGAAGAATCCCATGGGAACCACCCCTGCAGGGAAGATGGCTAGTCAATATTCAAGCACTACTTCCTCCAAGCTCAAGAACAGTGCATCCCTAAGAGCCCAGGATCATACAGGGTGGAAAGGATCTCTTGGGTCATTGAGTCCAACTGTTAACAATCACTTGCAAGTCCAGCATTAAACCTTGTCCATAAGCAGCAGATCTACACATTTTTTTGAACTTCAAGGGACAGTGATTCTGTTACTTCCATGGGCAGCCTGTTCAAATCCTTGACCACCCTTTCACTGAAGAAATCTTTCCTGATATCCAATTTAAACCTCCACTGGTGCAATTGAAGCCATTTCCTCTTATGCTATCACTTGTTAGCAGGGAGAAGAGATCAACCCCCCACCTATCTACATCGTCATTCAAGGTAGTTGTAAAGTGTGGTAAACCTCCATTTCTCCAGACTAAATAATTCCAGCTCCCCCAGCTGCTCCTCACTGGACTTGTGCTCCAGATACTTCAGCAGCTTCATTTGCAGAAGTTGGTGCGTGGGAAGTTTCACCTGAACATGAGGAAGAACATCTATACTATGCATGTGACTGACCACTGAAACAGATTACCCAGAGAGGTTGTGAAGTCTCCCTCCTGGTGGTATTCAAGAAGTGTATGGACACAAATCCTGTGCCGTGTGCTCTACGGTGCCTTTGCTTGAGCAGGGAGGTTGGACCAGATTGAACCCCTGTGGTCCCTTCCAACCTGACCCACTCTGTGATTTTGTGATTCTGATATTGAGGCACCAGTGGTCACAGCAGGACTCTGCATTAACACTTTGGCACTTCCCAGCAGCAGTGGAGCTGTACCAGCAGCCCTCTCTCTAATATAATTGTACAGAAAATGTGTTAGACTTCCACAATAAATGTCATCTAGTCGTTTAGCATTGCTTCACACCTGAATCACCAGGCAATGCATGTGCATTGTATTTTCTGCCTTTTCAAAGGGAAAAACCTTCATTCAAAAGACCAGAATTTGTTTTCAATTTAGGTCCTTTACTGATCTTTAGTAGCTCTGTCCTTACAGCCAGTCTTCCAAGGGTGCAAGGTTGCTGAGTGCACATCCTGCAGGTGTTTGTGCTCATTCTGCATTGCCAGCTACAGCCCCAGAGCCCATTGAACAGTTTCAGATAGACACGTTTCTAGTTTGGAACTTTTTCAGAAAATAAGTGTCTGGGCTGAAGGTAGTATCCTTACAAAAGGGAAGAATGAAGATGGATCTTATCTCACCCTTATGACACATGAGGGAATCCACTGGAAACACCAGCCTTGAGACACATGAAAAGCAGGTTTCATCACTCCACTGTTAATAAATTCCTGATCTGACTGGATTTTACAACTCAGGATCCACAATCCTCTTTTCATGTCATATTCACAAGGCCCACTGCTCAAAGAAGACTTGGTCATGGTCCCAATGCCCTACAGAACAAACAAACATTAAACAGTAAATTTACTGACTGCATGAAACTTATGAGATCACAGATAATAAGAAAAATAGCTCCAAAGGAATGTTTTTTGCAGTAATCCTTACAGACAGTTATGGGACTCTAATTAGTAGGGTTTGTTAAAAAAAAAAAAAAATCCATTCTTCCTACTACTTATGTCAGAAGTTGTTTTTTCTTCAAAATTCACCTCTTCACCAACTCTTCTGAGGTCCTGTGTTGATTTCTGCAGTGTTGTATACAGATACCATTAATCAGGTTAAAGTTTTTAATAACTTTTTTTTAATTGCACACTTTAGTAAAACCCAGTGCCACCTGTTCAGCTGGACATAAGCACTGTGCATATCATGGAGAATAATGACACTTATGAGTCATGTCTCAGTTCCACTGTATGGCTGTCATCTGCTACTGATGGGCAGGAGATGGGAGCACAAATTGGAATTGTGCAGGTTTTGTGTTGACACAGGACTGCAAAGGAGGCTTGGCATTCAGCTGCACATTGAATAAGAGTGTGGGAGAAAGTTTCATATATTGGCAATAAATGAAATAAGCCCCAGAAATGCTGGGGCTTAGTCAAGTTGAACAGCCAAGCTAAGATGTGCTGATCTGCAAAAGAAACCAGCTGCAGGAAGCAGGCTAAGGTTTGACATGGCTGTTATGACAGTTCAGGTTCAGCAACAGTTAACTCAGCATTGCGTGTTTAAAAGAGCCGTAGTAATGGAACCATAAAAACTCCCACCAGTTGAGATCTCAGTTTGGGAGCTTCCTAATGCATTACATATTTTAAAGTTTAATCATCAGCCCTTCTCCAAGCAAAACTCCTACTCATTTCAGTTAATTTTTGTCAGAATTAGTCCCAGTAGTAGGCAACTCTGCAGTAAAACAAAAATAGGTTTCTAATCACAGAAATTAAGTTCTGAAATAGTCTTCCACAGTAATGGTGAGTGAAAACTAGATTAAAAATGTAATAAACATGTATTATTGCAGCACCATAGAACTATGTGCAATGAACCATAGAGGTCTTATCTGGTTTAATTTCCTAACTACCAAAATCCAATATCTAGCAGTAATCTGAAATTTGTTCATACATTGAACTGTTATTGATTAAAATAATTGTCGCTAAATAATTATTTCAATGAGACAATCATTCTCAGAAAAAAAAAAAGAAAAAGAGAAGATTTCAACCACTGTTAATAATTTTTTTAATACGTAATTTTTCAGATTGTTTATAAATACTTGATGTCCAACAGCATAAACAGACTTTGTTTCTTATTTAGAAAGTGTCAGTTTAATTTTTAGGAATAATATTTCTATCCAGAAATCTTGCTACAGTGCTATGCAGAAATTTTTGTTCTGAATAAGTTAAGCTCTACAAAGGCAATGCATGTATTAAATTGCCAAAGAAGCTGTGCATTTTTGGGGCAATAAGTATTCAAGTATGATTAGTACTCATAGAAACGTTAGAATTTTAAAAATCAGTAGTTTTATATCTAAATTAGCTTTTATGCATCAGCTTATATAGGAGAGAAGAAACTCCAAAATAAAATAAAAGAAAAGAAAGTAGGTTTTACTTATTATTTTGATTTTGATTATCCTAATGCTGAAAAAAACCCCAAAGGAAGATCACAAAAAATAAAATAAAAACGGGTGTGGAAAACTGTTAAGAGCTGGTGTTACAATGCTGCAGCTGAGATTCATAAGGTACCTGTATAAAGAACAAGTAACACATGTGCTGCACAAGAGGTGAGTTTTAAAATACCTAAGTCAAGATGTCCTAAATAATTGGCTTCCTTTTGATTGTTCATCTGTGATTAAACATTAATTTAATTTATCCAACTTTT
Organism: Pyrgilauda ruficollis; assembly: GCF_017590135.1. Classification (NCBI taxonomy): domain Eukaryota; kingdom Metazoa; phylum Chordata; class Aves; order Passeriformes; family Passeridae; genus Pyrgilauda; species Pyrgilauda ruficollis. Next base: position 17,845,172 of record NW_024523648.1, on the reverse strand, counting down.
AGTTTAAGAATGTATAAGTCATTAATTTTGAGTTGTGATTTCATCTAATTTAATCTACAGCCTTTCTCACAACTGCAGTTTAGATAATGCAGCTTCGAAAAAGGAATTACATAGACCACATGGCCCTGTAACTAGGCAATTTAATTACAAGTGCTCTCTGTTTCTTTGAGGTATGAGAAATTATCAAAGAAAATTATATATATGTAGTCACCCTGAAGCAATGTAATGATAAAAGAAACACCTGGTGTAATTTCCGAGTGGAGTCCAATAGAAATGTTGTAAAAGGGAGGAGAAGAAATTGTAGCACAGCGTGTAATTTTTTGCTGAAATGAAAGAACATGCAATTGTCAATGATGCAATAAAATAATAGTGTGTAACGTTAAAATGCCGTGCATTGCAATAAAGGATTTTGCTTGCAGATAATACACCTACGTTTCCTGTAAGGTGTTTCGTATTGCAATTGTCTCTCTCGGATCAAGAAGAGTGAGAAGCAGGGTCCTTATTCATATGAATTTGTAACAATTCCTAGAGAAAAAGTAAAAAGTAGATAATTTTGAAACTGCAATAATTTGATAAAATTTTTAAGAAACAAAATGTGTGTATCACATTGGAAAGTATTTTTAGCAGTATTGTGGTGGCACAACTTCTGGCACTGAAATTAGGCTGAAAATAACTATTGATAGTAGAGTTGCCATATCCATATCAGTTTATGTCTTCTTCAGATAACCCAGTGCCCTGCCTCTAAATATGCAGATCAGATAATCACTGTGTTAACATGTACTCTTAGAATATTTTTCTGAGCAGAGCTCCAGTGTCACTGTAATGTAGCCAGCAGAGAGGCCTTCTGTTCTGGTTACCTGGATACATATTAAGTTCATACAACCTTTAAGCTTGGTACTTAGAGGGAAATATCAGTTGTTAAAAAACCCACCGTGTTTAAGAAACCAGTTATGCATGTTAAGAGGCCTCATTACTGTGTGTTTTAAACAAATAATAAACTCTACAAACTCCACAAAAGACAGCAGTGTTGTGAGCACTAATTCCTTGTTTAGTGCTAGGTAGGAGAGCATTTAAAATGTAAATCTGAAGGCTCTTAGTCCTTGTCCTTGAGGACCTGACCAGTGTAGACTGTAGTGAGATCTTGTGTTCATGGCTTTACTCCAGGTGTTATTGGGCAAAATTGTTCAGAGCATCATCCTGGCTGCAATGCTATTCCAGATCACCCTGTGCAAGCAGGAACTCTTCCATCTGCCTTACAACAACCTATGCAGAAGATGAGGCAGGAGCACAAAGCTGCAGGAAGTACCAAGCAGCAGTTTGTGGTGCACAGCTACAACCACAGCTGGCTCTGCAGCCCATCTCAAAATAGAGCCCTCATTAATCAAGATAATTTTATGAGCAGAGCTCTTTCATGTCTCAACACACAGTACCTGGACTATGGTGGCAAGAGGTGCCTTCAAGATCACTCTTAAGAGTGATCAACAGATACTGAAAGCTGTACCGTGTGTCTTTTAATCACATTGCATAATGCACAGCAGTTACTTGCATGTGATCTAAAGCAAGTACTGTTTATAATTCCTTCCCTGGCAAGGTAAAGGGGGTGTTGTTGTATCTTTATGGTGAAAACAGATAAGAAGTAAGCAAGAAGTTTCTGTCAGGTGTAGTGCCAGAAATACTATTAATAAAGTAATGTATTGAGGATTGTAATTCCTAACATTTTAACTCTGTAGGAAGACACCTACATTTAAAGTATTTACTTATTCCTGTGGTAAGACAAGTAAGTGCCATGCACCTAACTTGGAGATATTAGAAATGCCTTAATTAAAAGGTAAGCACGTAGGACAGCACAGCAACAAACTGATTTGTTACAAACATATCTATATGTAGAAAAACCTCCCCAAAACCACAAACAGCATCAGAATTAACCTGGGCAAAGGCTGGTTCCTTCCCCCTGCTGCAAAATGGGTTCTTTGGAACGCATGAAGAAAACCTGGTCTGAATGCACAGAAACACAAAACAACCTGAAAAGACAGAACCCGCTCACCTCAACATCAGCAAAAGCTGGGAAGTAGGTCAAATGCGCCACTGCATTATTTCAAATTACATAACATTTCCGTTACATGAACACTTTTTCTCTTCCATGATACTATCAATGTAACATTTCTCCCTTCTACTAGAAAAAATTACAACTATTACTAGAATTCCTTATGTTTCCAATATGTGGAAAACAAAATAAATTAAATATTCTACTCATGTTTATTGGTTTATTTCTACCAGGGTATTCTCCCTTGACTAAGTTTCAGAAATCTGAGACTGAAATTTATCAACCAGCAACTGCCCTTTTTATTTGTTCTTCTGTGTTTCCCTTTAAAACTCAAAACTTCTGCCTTTTAATTGTGTGGAGTTTTTCTTCTTATTAACAGATTCTTTAAAACATTTCTACTAAGGACCAGTTCTTGCTCATCACTCACACTGGTTTCTTTCAGTTCTTTGTTTCGAAATGCTGATCCATGTTCTCATCTTTGTGAAATGATCCTTTTCTAAAACAGGAAGAACTTCAGAGTAAGTAATCTTTTATTAGGCTTTACAAAAACAAGTCAGCAAAATACAGAAAGTAGTCTTGCCCTGCTCAGCACTGGCTTAAGCAAACCTTTCTAAACAGTGAGTGCAACAAAAGCGTTGCAGTAGCTGGAGTAGTTCACACAACTCCACCTTTGGAAATACCTACAAAGAACTTAAAGAACAAACGTGTCGGGAATGCTGTAGGGTATAGTTCATCCCTTGGGGAATAAATTAAATTGCTTCTCTGAGCCCCTCCCCAGGCCTATTTCTATTACATGTGATTCTGGTTATACAACAAAAATGTGTACTTAAAATGCAAATATTTGTATTGGTTTATTGTAACTTTTACCCTTGTGATCATCTCCTTTATCTCTGTAAAACACTATCATGTTATGCAAAAACCATGATATATGCAAAAAACACTGTCCAATGTAAACAGAAAAAAAAATCTGCATTCTTACGGAGTCCTATGGCTCACAAAAGTTTATACCACCCTTGTCTGCATCTTCCTTCAGAGTAACAGGTGATAAAGGAACAAGTCCCTTCAATTTGTAGTACTATCTGGTATTAGAAATGATCATCTGAGGCATTATCAGTTAGAAGACTGTTCAACAAGTGTTCCAGTCTATTAAAAAAGTATTGGAAAGGATCTCCTGGGTCACCAAGATTGTGTCCTTGTTATCAGTCAGCCTTTCAGTCTGCAGTTTATCAATCTTCAGTATCAATCCCAACCCCTTTTTGGTTTAAGGTTAATTTTTTTTTTTTTTTTTGCCTCTTCTTTAGCTGGTCTATTAGCCACCTTTTGTTTTTTTCCTACTAATTTTCATCTTTAATAAATTAAATTTTTTTCCTTGATGTGTTTTTTCAACATCCAAAGCACTTCAGTCTAATGCTTTCCTTGTCAGCAAGAAGAACTTGACCAGTGGTAAAGACATATACCTCATCATTATGATATAATCTATTCTGAAAGCATATGTTGGATCTTATTTTAAATTTTTCTCATTATCTTTGGTAATACTTCATTCAATATTTACAAGTTGATATCTCATCAATGGATTCAACTACTTACATACATTGTAGTCTTGCTTCACCCTAATCATAGGGACATATTTGCTACTTATGCCCTTTCCTTACTATCTGACCAAGTCACAGCCTCTTATTCAAAATCTTTACTTCTACATTCCATTTCATGTGCTAGTTCTTCTAAATTTAGTGATTATTTTATTGTATTATCTCTGCCCCACCTTCAAATGAGCATCTTCAGGTCTTTAACTTTGCTGCTATCTTAGGTGTTCTCATTTTTATTTCTCAGTGTTAAACACCCTTCTCCTTAAATTATGTATTTCTCAGTAGCTTAGAGGTAATGCAATTTTTTACCTCTACTTTTACTTCCTTTACTTGTTTCTATGCATTATCTCTCCTCAAATTGTTGGTTATTAACACTTATTTAAACCAGTGGACACCAGCTACATTTTGTTCAGTAGCCTACGGCACTCACCAGAAAGTAAACAACAGTTAACTGTAGTAACAACTAGCATGTGGAGTCTTCCTCAGCCAGAGAGGGTCCAAGTCATTCCTACATGCATGCTCTGATCACCCATGCCACTACAGGAAATTCTCATGTCGGTCCTCCTGCATCCCACCTGGTACCCGAGTTACTGCATAGTTCAGATTAAAAAAAAACAAAACCAAACACCTTCTTCTTGGCACCCAAAGTGGAAGGAGGCAGAAAGAGTTTGTATTTGAAGCCCAGTGTCCGGGGTTTTGGCAGAGCTGATGCCTGAGCTGTAGTCCTCAGGCTGGTAGTGTGTTTCACCCTGAGGCAGAGCAGTACACAGCACTGGCTGGCTGTACCAGCTCTTTGTGGATCAGATGCACAGAAGTGGATGTTCCAAGATGAGATTCACAGCAAACCCTGAATGAATGGTAAATCTCAATCCCATTCACAGTTCAGTGCTAACTGATGATGGGAGAGAGAGAACACCACTGTGGGGAAAATTAGCCTGCCTTCAGATAGAGAGGCAGGCAAAGAAGCTTACAAAATTACTTCTTTAGTAATAATTTGCAGATAAAACTTGAATCCAGCCAAACTTCAGGAGAAGCTTTATGGCTGTGGACTAACTGACTTTTCTAACCACTTCAAACCCCCTAACCTCTGCAGCTCGCCTGTCTGTAAAGGAGCAGTAACACCCTAGCAGAGTTTATGTAACTGCTACTCAATATTGCATTAAGCTTCCTCCGCCAGACATGTAAAACTTCCACCTGCTCAGTCACCAAAGTCCTGACTTGAACTAATGACTTTTGATACTACTGGGCTATATTTGCTCCCAGCAGGCTGATAACAAAGTGTACAGAGGATCGCCTGATCCAATTCATTCTGTAGTCTGAGATAATAACTATTTTACACTGGCTGTTATTACCTAGCAGCAGAATCAGTTTAAGTTTGTTGCTCTCTAGAGAAGAAGGAAAATGCAAATGCAGTGAGAAATCTATGTGCTGTGGTATTTTAAGATGTCAGAGAGCCACTACTATTATTATAATTAGCTATAATTTTAAGCTTTGACAATGCTATCAATGAGCCTTGGCATTTTGTCATCACCGTACTATTTGAAAAAAATCTGTTTCTCTCCATTGGCTTCTTCTTTAATCTCTGTGGTTGGCAGTGTTATTTGTTTTTCTCTCTAATGGAAATTCTAGAACTATTGGTACTAAAAAGAGTATCGCTATGAAAAATAGATGATTCTCCCTCCTCAAATACATCTCTCTTTCTCTGTTTAGAAATTAAGATGTTACAATGTAAATGAACACTGCTTCCTCCCCCTCCAAATTTGTTCCAAAGGCAGCAGGAGCTTTTAAAATGTGTTTCTCCAAGACTTACCACTGATATAATTCTGAGTCACTGTGAAAATCTTCTTTCTGTCCACTCCCTTCTTTTTTGCACAGAGATGTCTTCACAAATCTCCTGTTATCAGGCAGCGCTGAGAGTAGAGCAACTGTGGAGTCTCAAAATGCCAGCAAAGATGAGCAAGTTTGCTGTGGTAAAGTACAGCAACAAGCAAAACATTGTAGCATGCTTTAAAGATTCAATCTGCATTTGAGCATTTTCTGTGCCTGCTCCACACAAAATAAGTATAAGATAGGCCAGCAAGTACAAAAGAAGTCTGTGTATTCCTCTAGAGCAGAATCAAGCAGCTCACAGGCTTTCTGTTTAAGCCATTGTAATGCCCTGATTACCAGGGAGGCTCCAAAGCTTCTGAATCTGGCAATTTTTGTTACTACTGTTATGCTTATTTAATGTTGCATTATCTTATTTAATCTTTAATCAATTATCTAATCTCCCCTGCCCCGCCCTTAATGCATGTCCTGATCCTGCTACTGTATGCAGAATCAGCTTTCTGAATGCTCCCTCAAAACATACAACACAGCTCGCCTTGCCATGTGTAAATAGCTTTATCTGCTCTGACACAACTTGTATCTAAAGAGAAATGAAGAGAGAAAGAGGTCCATTCACCTTGCTAGAAGTTGGTCACTGGAAACCCATACCAGCAGATCCACAGACCAGAAAAATCCTTGAGAAAATTTGATCTGGCACTGCTGTGCTGAATTCAGTGTATCCATGTGAAACCAAACCTCTCAGATGACCAGGGATGAACCAGGTGAATTCAGGCTGAGGTTATGAGGCAGCAGCAGTGGGGAAGCTCAGCTGCACCAGTGGCAGCCACCCTGAGCAGGTGACTAGAAAATTAGCTAGAAAATTAGAAATGCTCAGGCCTCCTCAGGTGTGTTTTGTGGATGGCTCATTAAATTCCACTTCAGTAAAGTTTTACACTTTTCCTTTTTGATGTGGCACTGTATCAAAGAAGCTGCATTTTTTACTCGGTCTAGGAACTGCAGAAGAGAGGTGGGGTAGAATGTGGCAGTACCACCTCGGCTTCTCTTGCCTCCCAGGTCATTTACTGGTGTGCACTCAGCAGGGATTTTAGCCACAGGTGGTGCCATAAAGTGCAGGATCCAGTCCCCAGTGGATACCCTCAACTCAGTTCGTCCAAGTAGCAACTGGATACTTCAGTTCTGATCCACAGCTAAATGAGTAACCAAAAGAATAAGCATAAGTCTTGCAGGTGGCTTTAAGCCCATCCTTGGGATTTTGACTGGGGTGTGAAAATTTCCAAGAAAATGCAGAAGACAGAAGTTCAGGAAAAATGAGAAGGCATCATGCAGAAAGTGACACAAAGTCACATGCCTGAGTGCTAGATTTCATCACCAGGGCTCCAATTTAGATTACAAGTTTGGTGATACTTTAGGTAACCCCACAATCTGCTGTTCCCGAAGTTCTCTTGCCCCAGTTCTCAGGAAGCATATGAACAACAGGCACACGGGATTAAAACAAGGAGTGTGTAATGAAATGCCAACTTATTCTGTTGATATTAGTAAGGACTTCATAAGGAAAGATTTTGTCTTGTCAGAAGAAGAGTTTTGTGCCCAGGTTACTTCTAAACTGTAGCATATATTCTATGTCCCATACAGAATGGTGTGTCTTAATCAAAGGAATGAGAATTTAATGAGTATTTAAGAGAGAAAACCAGAAATGTGTCAATATGAAAGAAAAGGACTGTGGATGAGTATTTAAGAGAGAAAGCTAGAAACATATCAATGTGAAAGAAAAGGACTGTGGAATAAGAAAGATAGTTTGCTTTCCATTTCTAGAGGCACAACGAAACCAAGTGCTTTGCATTAACTACCCTCTCAATAGCTTAAAAAGACTGGGAGCAGGGCATTCTTTTTATGCACACGACCTTTTCAGCAGCTTGGCAAATAAAATAATTAAAGAGAATAGGCCAGCCCCAGAGGTGGGTTTATATTTAAACACAAAGTTTACATTCAAGTTTCTAGGAGAAGAGCTGGAACAATGTGATGTAAGCTTGGATCTTCTGATCAAGATCAAATTGCATAGTATTTTTAGACTTTAAACCAACATGTTTTGACCCAAAATGAAGTTCAAGTTTTCTTTTCTCTTGGATCTATTGTGAATTATTAGTACTTGCCATTCTGTAAACCAGGTCTGGCACAGACATCAATGGACATAGACCCAGAATCAGAGGGGGGCTGCTGGGTTGGGTTTTTTCTCTTTTCAGTAAACACAAATTTATAATGTGCCAAAAATTCTACAGATCCTTTCAGTCCAAAGTCAAGGGGGAGGCTTTCAAAACATTCTAGGCTTTTTTATTTGACCCACCTCATAGCATTTGGTGTAGGCATTCCTTCCCAGCAAATAGCACAAGGGCTAGCATGCTGAACAAATAAATACAAAAAGGTTACTGAGTGCATAACACTTTCCCTCCAAGCAGCCTCCCTCTACCTTGCTGCACACTGAAGGTTTGAATTGCAAGCATAATTTAATTCCCACAAAACAAACCAAACAAGGCCTGCAAGGATTCAGAAAAAAAAAATATTATTGAGTCATGGCAACTTGTTTCATGTGTGAGCTTACTGAAGATATAAAAGCTCCAGAAATAACTTCTGCTCATTGGAACCTTCATTTAGACCTCACCTTAACATTCATAAGGAGCTCCTGTGCATCTTGACCCCTCCACAAGGAAAGATTAAAAGGTTACTCATGGAAACATCAAGTTCATCTTGTGAGATTTTCTGACTTCAGTAAGTTTCTAATAAATGTACCTAGCCCTAGTGGCATCTTGTTCTGTGCTCTTGTTTTAAACCTGAGGCAAACATGACTTAATAAGGCAAATAGTCCTGTGGAGTAAGGTATTGTAACGTTTTTCCCTAATCTTAAACACGTAAGGCAGACTTCGCTGCTTTAAAAGTGAAAAAACCAAACAGTTCTCACAAAAAAGTTGTTTTTGCAAGCATACATCATGCTTCATTCAGAGTGTTTCAAAACCACACCTCTCAGTCTCAGAAACCAAGCTCACTTTTTCATGAGTTGCCATCTCTGAAGCAGGTAAACACATCCAAGGAATTAAAGCTACTTGCCACTTACCCTAAGTGGACTGGATCACTGTAGTAGAAAGATGAACCTTTGTGCTATAAAAGTGATATACTTTTGGGCTCCTAAGGACTACACCAGCATTCTTCAGCTTTAAAATATGAGAGAAGTAGAAGCATCATTACCACAGCGTTTTGCAGCACCATATCCACACACAGGGTTCACAGCCAGTCCAAGTCCAATGATAAATGGTGATCCTAAGTATGCTATGCATTGTCATGCAGCAAAAGCCACTTCCTTGAATACATGCCCAGAGCCCTGTCCCAGCTTGCACAGGAAGAAATGTGAAAGGGTTAAACCTCTATTTCCACTGCTTCTTGACAAGTTTATATGAAAGCTGAAGGTCTTAATGAAGCTTTTCTGAGGTTTTATGTGAGATCTTGGCTTCATTTTTTTGGGTTTTTTTACATTGTTCACAAATAGATTGAAATCTTTGGAAAAGATATTTTTATAGAGCTTAAAACATGCATAGTTAGAAGACTCTGACCTAGATTTGAAGGGTTCATGTGGAACAGATAAAAGCAGACTCTTATTGAATTTTCTTCCCTCTATGAAAGTGGCATTAGGGATTCACTGGATGTGAAGATGTGTCAAAAATTCTTTACCTGCTACTTAAAGCGCATTCACCATCTCCTCTTTCTCCCTGAGACTGCTGTCTCCCCATGTCTGCTTGTTAGGATGCGGGACATCATTGACAGGGCAGGCATGACTGGCAGAGGAAATTCTCTGTTGCAGTAGTCACACAGTGTGACTGCCTTGGAGAGAGTGGCTGTATACACAGGAAATCCTTAGTGTTTAGGGTTGGTTGTTACATTTTCGCATGAAACCAGAACTGAAAGAAGACATAGTTAGAAAGAACATTTTTAACTTTTAACTTGCCCTTATGATCTTGAAATTCAGTATTACTCTGGGACTTGGAAAGAATTAGTAATATGTCAGATGATACAGGTATATAAAAAAATTGTACTCTTTTAATTATCTCTGTATTCACTCCTATACTGTAGATTTTCAGAATGAAGAATGGTAGGAACCTATCACAGTGTAGCACAGGCATTTAGAAATGGTATCATTACTTAAGGGACAAGGATGAATCTTAATGATGTGAGATCTAACCCACACTGCCACTATTGTCTTGGGACAGATTTCTCATTTCCTTTGCCATGTTAGTGTCGTTCAATGATTTCTCACACTGCTTCCTCTACACTGGTTTTCGGTTTCATTTATTATCTGACCTTGTGTATTTCCCAAGGCTTGAGCTGCTATTCTTCCTTTAAACAACAAAAATACTAATTTCATTTTCATTTTCCACTCTCTCTCCATTTATCTTCTATTCTCAACTTAATTTCTTCCCACTGTGTTTTCTACTTCCCATTTCTCTGTCTCAGTTCCTGGCCTTTGTTTCCATCTTGTCCCAGCCTGTAATCTGGCTTCTGTTCCTTCTCTCACCCCTTGTTTCACAGCCTCTCTTCTTGATTTTGCCTCAGCACTGTGTCATTTCAGCTAGCCTGCCAAGTCTCTGAGGATACATATAGGTATGCACACACACTTTGCTGCCTAAGGAATTGCCGTGGGCTATCTTGGGTTTCCCCCCATTCTCCATGACAATTTCAACTCACCAGTCACTTTGGAACTTAGAAATGTGCTAAGGAGGCTGGTTCTGAAAGTGCCCATAATAAAAAAAGTCTTTCAGCTTTTCCCCTTTCCACAGACTGCTGCTTTTGCCTGTCAGAGCTGTCTTTTAACCCATGAGCCTGCAGATAACCTGATCCCTGATCTGCTGTACTGTGCTGGTAGAAGTCCCTCCTCCGGTGGTACCTGCACATGATAATCACATTCAAAGAAATGTATGAGAAGCACATACTTTCTCCCCAACTGAGATGTTCTGGGGTTTCTGATCCATGCAACCTAAGCACTAGCTATGAAATAATCTGGTCCATAGTTCACATCAGTTCTTGTTGTCTCTCTAAAATGATCCAAGTCATCTGTTTGGGTTTGTCCTCTTGCTGCCTCACCATGTCTTCTTGGAAAGGCTCTATCATGCCTGGCTGCAGAGGGAACATCCCTATTGCTATGACTACAAATGCCCATCGCTGTCTTGTCCCCACTTTCGTCTCAGCTATTCAGAAATGAAGGCCCCAAGAAGAATTAGTATGCCCCAAATCAATCCTTTGAGCTCAGTGTAAATACAGCCTGGTGGGAGAGAGAGCTGGATCTAGTCCTTAATCAGGCAGTGAGCACAGTAGCGTGGCTAAGTATAGAAGCCACTTAGTTTACAGTACAGTGACCCAATAATTATGCAAGATAATACTGTATGCACTTAGCTCGCCTGTACCATTCAGAGCACTTGCCAATAATACACGAGCATATTTCATTATCTCCTTCCCCAGCCCAGGGCTCTCTATAAACAGTTTGTTTTCTCCCAAGATTGCTGGAGCTATGGCACAGAGCACTGTCTAGGTATATTTAACCCCGCGGCTCATTCCAACATGCTTCTTTAAAAGAAGATCATATTGTTTTTCCTGCTTTCCATTTTTGTAAGCCTAGGCTTTGGCCGGAGGGTACTCTACATATCTGGCTGTAAATAGACTGCTTGGAGCCAAGCAATGCGGTGCCTTGACTAATTTCAGCATTCACTTAAGCTAAATTATTTATGATACTCTCTGCACAGGCTTTTCTCTGTTGTTGTTGTTTTAATGTCGTAATGTCAGCCAGAATAAAGGGATAATTTGCATGCGTTTTCAGCTACTGCAGTAGCTAACACATGGCTCTGAAAACTGAAGCCAACTACAATATATTCAAAGTTTGAACTGAGTGGCCAGAAAAGGGAAATCTTGACATGCCACTAAATCATGTTCCTAATGGTGAGAAAGCTTAACGTTTTTACTTAAGCAGCTGAAACAACATCAGAAACATTTTCCAATGATACAGTTATGCACTTGTATCAAGAGCTCATCACCTTTGCTGCAAGAACGTAAATCAGGAGGATGTTAAGCTGTGAATGGTCTATTTTCACCTCTATGCTGATATTACGAGTCCAAGTTCATCGCCAGCAGAGCATGTCTCCATCGTCATGAGAATGTAAAACACCGCACAGGCAGAGGGAAGAAATACAACTGTGTTTTTAAGAAGCCTCTGAGTTTCCAGCAGGCACAAGGCATAAGAGATAAGAAAGAGAATAAAAGAAGGGAATGCAGAGCAGAGAGGTACCTCCTTCTCCACCAGCTGGTGGCTTGCCAAATAAAACAACAGAAGTGGGGATTAGAGTTTGCAAGGTTGCACATTAGAGGAGGGCTACCTATTCCCTGCCTTTTCTCCTCTGAAAAGCTGCCATGTGAGGAGAAACATTCCTTTTATTATTTATGGGGACAGCCACTCTTGTTTATTATGCTCATGTTACTATGCTACATGCCAAGTACAGGCACTCTTTTTCACAGAGAGGTTTTTCTTTGTACAGAGGGGGAAAAAAACCGGAACATACGCCCCCCCCGCCCCCCCCTCCCCGAACACCCTGTGTGTAGGATTGGTGAGGAAATTAAAGTCAGGGTAGTTAAAGGAGGTCTTTCTACAGAGTACTGATTTTGCTTAGAAAGGTGGCAGCGGCAGAGCATTGCAGCGGCCTGACACCATCGTTCTCTAGGGGATTAGCAAATCTGCTTCGAGAGCATTTCTGTTTGCCCCAGCACTGCTCAGGCAATCACATCTCTTAATAGCCCAAGGAGTGGAGAACTCACAGCAGAAAGATGAAACAACTTATAATCTGAACATCAGTATTTGTATGGCTTGTAGGAGGTGGATATTTCCCCCCCACTCTGGATTTGGAACAATGTTGATAGGAAAGAAAGAAAAACAAATTTATTCCTCACCCCCTTTATATTTTTTCAAGGCAGCTGAAGGACAGCTGACCTATTTTCTGAGTTGAGCAACAGAGCAGGCTCCCCAACACCTGATCGCTTCTTTGTGCCTGTCCCCTGAAGCATGTTTAATGCTGAAAGGCCTGGCCCTGGTCAGTGATTGCAAAGGAGGAAACCCTCGGCTGCGCTTGGACTGCAGCCTTCATGCTGAATGCAGGCAAGGATTTGAAACAATCCACCGAATGCAAAGTAAATCCCAAGGCAAAGGGAAGGGAAACTAGGCAACAGTACTTTCTGTGGTAGATGGCAGTGGATTTATTGCCTGGCAGTTCACAAACTGCCTACAGCTGGGGGAAATTGCTAGTTCAATTATCCTATGTTTAATGTGATTGCTGGTACTGGTTCATAGGCTTAATTTCATTCCTTTGAATTCCTCTCCACTAACAAAAACAAAACAGTCAAACAGAAAAAAGGTGCAATAAAATCTCTTCAAAAATACAGAAGTATTTTTCAAACCAGAAAAGTTCACTCATTATGTCTTCAGGGCTTTTCTTATTTTTAACCAAATTATACACAGAAGGATCTTATTCTGAAGAATAAATCTGCCATGTTGAAGAGAGAAGAAGAGCTCCTTCTCCTTTCCCAATGGGGTTTTTATACATAACATTGACAGATGCTCCTTGAGTTTAGAATCTAGAAAGTAAATATTTAGATATGGGAAACAGCAGAAAGATAATGTATTTGCAGTGGCCATGTAAAAACCTGACTTAGTTGGATGGTGAGAGGGTACAACTGTCCCCAGCTAGAAGACTGTGCTAAGAATGAAGCTCCAGACTTCAGCTTCGCAGCTCCCACACAGAAGCTAGGCTCTGCCAGGAAGGGATAAGAGAGCAAAAGAAAGAACATTGAAAGAACCAAAAGACTCCTATCTCACACATAATTTTCCCAATTTTAGCCTTAAAATGCAGGATACAGCCACTTAGTTTTGTTTCAGAAACTGCACATTGCTTCACAATGGCCTTAGAATAAGGTGCTGAGCAAACATTTTCCTGCTTATCAGCAACATAAATATCATGTGACAACAGCAATACTTCAGGTGGAGCTTTTTTCTTTGTTGGGCATGATCTGAGTCACAGGACAATTCCCAAGAGCCAAAAGAAACATACCATAAAGAAACACATTCCAACAAATTGCATTTTTCATGCTACAAGGCCACTATATAACCACTGTAAATAAACTATGAGTTTAACATGCCAATTTACCCTTGTTTGCAATAGGTTGCTGAGCTTGGATTTCATCCTTAATATAGTACCAATAATTGTTGTAAACAAGTATTTTATGCCTTCTCAAGGCAGGTTATTGAATCAAAAAGCATGATAACTTTCCATGCTCCTTCAGACTTGCTGTGGTGAATTTTGCAGTTATGGTTTCTTTCACAGAAAGAACACGGATGTTCCATTTTTTGTTTTTCTCATGAAGCAGCAGGAATCATTGCCTTTTTAGAAACAAAACATCTGATATATGGCAATGCAATACTGCTCTCCTAGTGCCTGTACTGGCCTCCAAGCCCACTGCAGAATGCTGTTTTCTTGCTGTTTTTCTTACCTGTTCAGTATCTTTTCTGTCACTGAGATTGTCAATTTGACTTAATTTACATCTCACTCTGCAACTATTGCATTATTTAAACATTTATAATTCTGTTTGCCAATGACTGTCTCCATGTTTCCAACGTCTTAATTAACACTTATAACATACCTGATTATATTTTACATATTGTTGGCTTAATTTACATTGAATGAACCATAAACAGTTCTTACCAGTTACCAGTTTAGCTCATTACAGGAATAATGTTATGCCATTTTTGACATAAAGCTACAGTTAATAACTCACTTCTGTCCCTTCAGCTTCACCACCAGCAGGCATGGAATTGTTCTCCTGCTGTTGGTGTCCCTGACTCCACAGGCCTGCCCAAGGCAGATATTATCCAGCAAGTTTAAAGATGAATTGTGTTCCAGAGATCTTTTTTGCATCATCATCCTATTCTTTCATTCCCTCTCTGTCCTCACCTAATGAACATCATGCTAAGTCTATTAGCTTCCAGGGAATTACTTTTATTTATATTGGGAGGTGTCTGAGCTTTGTAATCTCTATGCTTTTGCTGCATCCCAACACCCTTGTCTCACTCCAGTGCCTTAGCAGCCTTAGCTGCTTTACTCCATCATTTTCTCTAACTTCAGACTTCTGGCTTTCTCCACTTGTACCAGCTGAGCCCTCACAGTCCTGCCCAGCACTTCTGTCACTGCAAAACCACTGATCCCTGCGTTACTCAATCCTGACATTTACACCTGCATTCCTTCTACTTAACAACTTTATTACATTTGTAGTTACTGTATTCTAATAGAGGGTGTCTGCAGCCTCTTAAAACCTTCCTCCCAACCTCTGTGTATTTAAAAAATCACAGATTTCACTTCTGCTGTACTGAGATTACCTTCCCTCCGAGTAACTAGATTGTCTCACACAGAAGTGAGTTGGTGAGGAAATCTCTTCCCAGTCTCAGTGGACCTAGTATCTTCCCTCCTTTCATTAAATTTTATCAGTTCTTTCTCAATCCCTCCACACTCTCAAAACAGTGCAAGTCCACACACTTCTCTCCTCAAAGTCCTCCCAAACTTTATCCACTGCTATAACTGGTTGTCTGACTTATCTTTTTTTTGGCGTAAGCTACGAATCTGCATAAGTTCTTGCCTTCACAAACCCTCTCCCTTATCAAGGGCCCATGTTGGTGACTCCTACTGAAGCCCTCACAAGGGAAGAAATGCACCCAGGCTCCCAGAAGAGTGGCTGGACCTTGCCCTTCCAGCCTAGGTCTTTCCTGTCCCTGCAGAGGGGGTGACACACTGTGGGGTGGCCATCAAACTCAGCATCTGCTGATGCCAGGCTCCAAATTTCATGCCCAGTTGGGCTGCTGGGGCACTGCTCACACTCCCCAGACCCACAGTCTAAAGATACAGAACACACCTTCTCCAGAACCCAGTCAATGGCCACCTCTGCAGGATGACTACAAGCCTTCATTTGGTCTGAGAAATGCCCCTTTCTATCCCAAGAAGAAGGGATAAAATGGTGTCCCCACAGCATGCACACCTGAGTGTTTGCCAGCAGTTTTTCCAAACCCTCCCTGGTTGTGTTTGCTCATAAACGTACCCCAAAGCCTGGATGTGATTTTATTGTATTGCACTTCCTGGCTCCAGGTCGGCTGACTGTGTGCTGGGATTCTTCATGGAAGAAATGCTATCAGCTCCTCTGTTTACGAGACTTGTACGTGCGCTTACGATCGTCATGGGGAAGATCTGGGCAGCACTACAGTACTAATAAATGGTCAGTAATAATAAAAATAAAGGAATAAACTATAAACAAATAGCAGCAGCAGGAGCTGGCAACAGTCAAGAGACTTGAATGTTTTCTTTTCTTTGACTTTTTATTAAAGTTAGTAAAAAAATTGTATAGGAGGAATCTTTTCCAGGAGAAAATGCCTCTTTCTTTTTTGCTTTTCCCAGAGTGAAAACTCAACAAACAGAAACACAAATGCTCCTACACCACCATATACAGACTTCATGGATTCACAGGTACGTTCATTTACTGAAACAAATCATTTTAGGCAAATGCAAGCATTTAATGGCATTTTAAAGGTGGTTCTTTAAAAATGTTTAATAAAAGCTATAAAAATGAAGATTAATAATTTTATTTGCTGTCACACAGATCCAGTTGCACAACTTCTGCTAAGAATTTGCAACCTCTTCAAATATATTGAATGCATACGCATGTGTGCATGTGTACAAATATATACAAATACCTACATGTACTTAACTGTTTCATGGCCTCAAATAATTGTCATGAACTCTCAGATGCCAACATGTACTGCATTTGTCCTGAAGCAAAGTGTCTGGAAAGACAGCACCTGTCAAGCACTCACACTGGCTATCATGGGGTATATAGAGCCCAAATGGGCAGTTATCTGTCAAAAGTTCATCTGTCTTGAAATGGAAATGACAAATGCTTTGCTACACTGAAACAAGACCTGCTGATTTTCACTCCATTTTGCAAAGTGCCTCAGTTTGCAGCTTTTCTCGCAGCAGAACCTTGTGAGTGCCACCCATCAGCCAAGTTCTGCTCTATGAGAGTGGTGCCTTTTCTCCTGAAGAACGGTAATAATTTATTCAGTGGAAATTGACCAGTTGAACTAGTCTATTGGACATGGAACTCACCCCATCTGAAAGCTTTCCCCACAGGCTATCATCAGCATATCTGTCTCAAAGCAGCCTTAGGTGACTATTTCATCTTATGTCTGAATCTTGTTTGGAAGGGCTTTGCCAGAAAAATCCCACATAACCAATTTTCTGTTACCAGGCACACATTGTCAGGGACATTCCATGTTTTCTACCAAAGTACTCTTCCTAGTTTTATTCTTTCCTTGTCTTTCCTAAGTGTGCCCCTATGGAATAATTTAACTCTTTCTCAGAACTCTGGACACCAAAGAAAAAGTCACAAAAGTGAAGCATTTTACATTTGCAACATGAGGATATAGACCAAGTCAGTAAACCCAAAACCCCAACAAAAATTAAGAGTAGAATTCAGTCAAGCAAACTGCTTCCTAGTTAATCTTCTTTTATTAGAGCACAAACACAGCAGATCTTCATACGTAAGGGACCTCTGGGAATCCCTGTGGCTGAAGGCCTTTACTGCCATAAATTTCTCCATGTGTCTCCATGCTAGGTACATTACCTCTCTGGCTCCTTTGCCATATGCCCCTCTAAAAGCTGGGCTTCTTCCTTGTTTGCAGCAACTGTTTCTGCACAGCTCCTGTGAAATGACACATTTCACCCCTCAGCTGCACCTCTTGGCTCACATCAAGTTTTTGGTCGTGGTATAGGGCAAGGCAGCTGTGACGAAAATATGATCAGAGCAGCCACTACTTAAGAATCTGGGAGACAATTATATGAAAAATTAATTTCAAAACCCACCTCCTCTTGGTTACAGATTATAAAATTACTAATAAAATATAAAAAAACCCTTTATCCTAAACATAGTGGCTATGGATTTCTGCAAGCTGAGATGAGCTGGGGCAACCCCCAAAGCTCATGCTTGATTGGGTAAGCCATAGGACAAAATGTCAGTGTCTGAGGGCTGGGATCCCCAGGTGCTGAGTTTTAGGGAAATCCCCCCTGCGTGTACAGAGCAGCTCCTCCTTAGCAGTCAGAAAGCAGCAGAAATGGTCTTTTGCCTGGAGAAACCAGGTTGCCACATATTCTAAACATATATTAAAAAGGGCTTTTGTAAGGCTATACCCTCATTTTTGAATAGTTAAAGCATAAGACTAAGGGATAGGATCTAATTATCATAATTATTATGTGAAGATACATGGCTTAGTTTCTTGTAACCGTTTCTTCAAAAAGGAGCTGCTGAGATGATTTTTTAAAGGCTTTTTAAAGTAAGTTGAATAATTTAACAGGAGATCTGCTTATTTTGATGCCTTTGAACCCAAAAACTACCCTAAAAGAAAAGCTAGTTTTCATGGCTGCAATTATGCTACATGGGTCCTGGAGGAAGCCAAGGCAAAAAGCAGCAGCACAGCGCCAATGCAGCCATCCCATTCCAGGGCAGACAATCCCATACAGTGTGAATTTGAGCTGGTGTTTGCCACTTGGCTCTGGAATAATAGTCTCAAGTTGAGACTATTACACTATTTGCACATAACAAGAAAATATTTCAGCAAAGACTCTTAAAGCAATTTATAAAGCTTCCAGAGACCCCAGTGAAATTCCTGTTAAGAGTTTTGGAGATAATGAAGGAAGGTGCTGTAAGTTAAACTACTCATTCATCATCACAGAAGTTATTTAGCAGCAGAAGCCCAAAACTCAGAACCCTTTCTGATGTCTGGTAAGCCTGTAATAAATGTTAAGAGATGACAGAGGGCTCCTGAGGCAGGGACCAGGAACTGATAAGGCAAGAGCTGCATTCCAGCCCCCTATCTTATGTTTACTTCAACCTGACCACTGGGCAGCATTCTTTCTAGTGGAAGGAACAAAGTGCAAATCTCCTCCTTTCCTTCATTCTCAAGGGCCAGGCTCCATTTCTAGGCAGACCATGAAGGTTTGCCTTATCAGGAGAAATTCCCACATGGCACAGCCAGACAAGCAGCTCAGCCATGTGCAACGTGCAGTCATGTGCTACAGCGAGAGGAAGAGCTGGTGGAAGGTGCACTACTCTGCAATATCTCAGGGGCAGATAATACTGTACTGACAACAAAATCAAGACTGAATGGTCTGGGAGCATTAATGACTTGTAGCAGAGCTCTCCAGTTGGGATAATGTGGTGACAGAGTTTGCATGATCTTCATAGTTCAGAGCATTCCGCAGTGCCTCAGCCAATGCCAGGCAAACAACGCAAGTCTTAAACTCTCTAGAAAGCACTTTCCATGTTCAAGTCACTGGCCAGGGCTTCCCACTCTTTTTTTTTGAATGCAGAAAGGGATGGCATCTCCTGATAGCAGAAATGAGTCTTGGCCTTATGAGGAATTGTTTTTCTCAGAGCTGTCAGGAAATCTTAGTGAAAGCGTTGGCACTCTGGAAAGGTCTGAGGCAAAGGCCGTGCTGCTGTTAATGTGTTGAGACAGGCAGTGCCAGCCCCTGGCAGAGCAGGAGGTGCTGAGTGTCTCAGGACATCAGTTAGAGGACATGAAGGCTCTCATCAGCCCAGAGTCCTGGGATGCACTCTGTGCAGTGGATCCAGCTGGTTTGGTTGATCTCCCTGTAACCATGGTGTACAAGAGCTTTTGCTCAGCTGGGAGGAAATTCTCCTACCTAAAGCTCTGCTCTGGCTCCTTTTCAGGACCAGCACTGGAAGAGCCCCTGCCTACATCACACCGTGCTGCAGTCACTTTACATCTGCTCATCCTCTAGCTAAATAAGTCCCCAGATCAGCTACAGTGTCCCAGCCAGAGAGGAATGATGTTTTGCTTCAATGAATATGGTACTTGGGTTTTGCTACTCTTTGTGGATTTTTGTCAGTTTATGAGAAAAAAGACCTAACTTTTGATCTGTATTTGAGTCTGCGGAGATGGGAATCTATTTCAGCAGGAGTCTGTGGGTTCGTGCAACACTGACACATAATTAGGCACATTGGAAAGTGCAAATAACAGCAACTTTTCCTTTCAGACTGTACAGTGGTATCGGTAAGGCTTTTACAAATGTGGAACCAAGGTGGGATGCTCTAAAAACAGTGGCAGCTGCATATTCCTAATACCCTCTGAAAAAGTCTACAATATCATCTGTTAAAAAGATCTGGAAAATCCACCTTAAAAAAGCCACACCAATGAAATGGCCTGCCAAGCTGCAGCTTCCCAATCCTTCCATTATAAAGAAATTTGCTTATGGTGCAATTTATGCAGGCTCCATATTCCAGCAAAAATACATCAAGTGGTATCAGGTTACTAGAATCAGTCCTAAAGCAACTGTTTCCTAGAAGGGGAGGATAAAAAAATGAAGCAGCAGCTTGCTTCACACTCAGTGAGTAGTTGTGACACAGGTCTACCAGGAAAGCAACAGGAACATGAGAAATGATGGTGGGTTTTTGGCTGGGGGTTTTTCTGTTTGTTTCCTTAGGAAAGCCTAATGTGATGACTACAAGCAGAGGAAACACCCACTTTTCAAAACTGAACTGTTGTCAGGTTTTCAGCAAGGACAATGTCTCAGATCAGCAGTCTATCAGCCACAACAAAGCAACGGAAATAGTAGTACCCTTCCCTTATATTTGAGATATTTATTGGAAAAAACCTTTGTTAAAACTTAATCTTAGAACTCCCTTGTTTGAGAGCTTTGATGACCAAAATGTTTTGACCCTCTGTTTGGAGTCAAAGAAGCTTCCTGAAAGAAGATCTAACACTACAACCTCCCACTCACCATGGATAACCTTGTTATTCTGTCTTCCAGCAGAAACTCACTGTTTTAAAGACATGATCTGACATAAAAGTAAAGTTTCACATCTTTTGCTGAAGTGCTCAGGTTTTACTGTAAGGGAAACAAATATTAGCAGAAGACAATGCAGCTGCTACAGAGGGTTGGTGTGGGGGTTTTTTTTTTGGTTTTTTTTTCCGGTTTTTTGTTTTTTGTTAGGAAGCTACATATACACGAAACAAAACTAAACCACATGTTCAGTTAGAGGGAGTTAAAATAGTTTCACTAGAATCCACAATCATATATTCATCAGCTGAAAGCACCAATTTTTATACAGGGAATTTTTCCTTACTTTCCCCACTTTTCTGGAGCAGAAATGGCACGCTCAGATGAAAACCTGAGTCCAGGCAGTTCCTTGTTTCAGAGATAAACCTGAGTACCAGAAGAGCACAGTTACACAAAGTGGAAGTGACCTACTTAATGACTGTGACTCATTTCCCTCTTTCTTTAGGCTGGTAGTTAGCTGCCATGCCCCCATTCCCCACACCCCCCAAGGAAGGGACCTTGTTTTGCTGAGCATATGTATACAGCTTTGAATATGAAGCATTTCAAAATGTGCTCTGGAGACAAGGGCAAGCCTGAGCTACATAAAACTTCAGCTTCACAGGAATCTCATTTCAGCAGGCAGTAATCCTGCAGTTACACAGTTGGGTATTACGTTGTCTTCCAGAGTAAATCAAGGCAGGCATGTGCTTGTTTAGAACATTTTAAAACATTAGATCTGCAGAAGATATTGGCTCGTCTACTTTCTCAGCTGATGTGATCACCTGCTCCCATTACCTGACTTCTTGAGCAGTAGGAACAAGGTGATCCTGAGGAGGTGACACCCATGTAAGGTATTTAATTTACATACTGGCAACAGCTGCTGAATTTTTAGAGTTGATGCTGCATTATGAGTTAGGATAAATGTGAGTAGGAGTGTGACACTGGGCAGAAAACACGAACAAGGGTGCAGCCTGCTTGCGCTATCCAAACTTGCCCCTCACTTTTATTCCTGTAGCCATGAAATCCCAAACATGCCTTTTAGTTTCAGGATACTTCACTGTAATCCTCTCATGAATAGTCACTATACATGCAGAGGAACAGATTAAAAACCAAATGGTTGACTCACATCAATCTAAGGCCTGGCACACTGCAAACTCATTAAGGAATAGCTCTCTAAGCTTCCCACACGAATACTTGCCATGTGTGACTCTGTCCTTTCTGAGACTCCTAACCTGCCACTGTGACTTGCAGCTGGGTACCCTGTTCTTCCCTCACATCCAGATCTTCCAATCCCACATAGAAACTCTCAGGAATCCTCCTCATCCTTGGCCTGGCCTCTGTCTTGCCACCACAGCCACTGGTGGAACATCACCTCTTCTTCTGAGCCATATAGGCACGGATCTGTCACTGCCGGCAGAGCCAGGGATGGGCCTGGGTTTCCCTTTGCACAGCTGTCTGTGGCTCAGAGTGGAATGACCAAACCCTCTGCACCATTTTCTATGCACACAGTCTTTTCAAATCAAAAGGAAAACAAGGTGTTTGTATACTTTCTTTTCCATCTGGAGCCACTGCTTTAAATAAGTACTGAAAGAATCTTTAGTACTTTTATGTAAAAGCCAGGACTGGGGGCTAGAGCAGCCTTACAACAACCAGTGGCAGTACATGGCACTAAACTGAATGAGCTAAGAATTTGAAAAAAATCTGTATGTCACTTGAAGGTCTTCACTAAAAAAGTGCCTGTGAGCAAAGTTACTTTCTTATGTTAACATATATTTACCAGCTAATTTCCTACACGCAATTTACCTTTTTCGAAGTCAATGTATGATATAAGAATATAAATATCTTACAGTATTTACAATATTGCTCCAAAACCTCATATAATATGCTAAAATCATCTCTCCATTTCAGTTTGTCTTTCTGCCAGTGCTTCATGCTTCTTCACCTCATCTCCAGCAACCCTTTCTAAAGAATTTAGTCTGTCCTTCTCTGACAACCACAGCAATCTCTTCTATGGGTTAGTTCTTCCAATCATGCCCTGTGCAAATTTTAAGTTATTAAATATTAAAGCTAAATAAAAACAACATAAAAAGGAAACAAACCCTAAAAATACAGAGATACTTCTCTCTACATGGTACTCTTTCACCACTTACACTCAGTGCCAAGCTGGTCTTAAAATATACTTCCTTTGATGGTTTATATCCTCTACCCCCTGCCAGACAGTTCCCCTCTTATCAGCCTCTTTCATTCTTTAGATGAGTTTTTTAGATAGCATATAAGATAAGAATCTAGTTAGAAAGTAATCAAATTAAAATACTTGAACACTGAATAAAACAGCCTCTGCTGAGGGTGTGAGAACTCAGAGACTGGCAAAGTGCTAAGAAAAGCAGATACAGAACCAAGCCTCAGAGATGGGCTTAGTGATATTTTCAGAGTGATAGTTTCAAAGACCTTCTCAGAAGATATTTTGTTGCAGTACAGAAAGTTCCTGAGCTGCTAAACTGAGAGAAAGCCTAAAAAAAAGACCTTTTCTGCCAGGACATAGCAGGCAAGAAGGAATTTGGTTTCCAAATGCTTTCATTTCTGTTTTGTCTCACTCTAAGTTTTATCTGTTTTTCAAGCTATGTGATCTAGTTTCTAATAAAATAAAACTCGGGTATTTAAATACTCTTTTACAGTTTTCAGAACAGTTAACTTAAGAAAAAGATTTACTCAGATCTGCTTCACCATTCTAGCCAGCTTGGAGTCCCATCACATCACCTTAGATTGTGAAGAACGCACTTATTTTCAGTCGAAAGTAACAAGAAATAAGCATTTCTAAATGCCACACTTTTTCAAAGTGCCTTGCAACTCGTGAGAGACATCTGTGTCCTGCCTTTGAAGAGCTGTGGTGTTTTTGCTTGGGGAAGAGACACCTGCTTCCTCTAGTGAAACACAACATAGATTCTGCCTCAAAACTCTCAGAATAATCAAGATACAACACTGCACAAAGCACACATTGATCTTTTTGTCTGCTTTACTTGCATGACTTTTACTGATTTTTGCTATCCCATGAAGTCTGTGTCTTGTATTACAGTGCGGAATCAGAATAAGCAGCATAGGAAAAAGGTCATTGGAAGAATGAACAGATTAATCAAATGGCTTATTCAACCAGTTAAAGACAATGAGTGTGGGCCTTAAAATCCCATTTTTGCACAGAAAGGCAAAATGATGACCCCTGTTGCCTGATACACTACACAATTCCTCAATTTGCAAACATGAAGTCATTTGTACTGGACTCATTACCATCATATTTGACTATCAGAGACTTTTCTTTTTTACTTGGCAGCAGCATATCCAGTTCAAAGGATGGCTGGGAGCCTTCTATTTGTTAACTGAAAAGAGTATGACTTTCTGAGACATAACCATTTATGGCACAACATAAACATAAAATTCATTCAGGTTGGAGGGGACTTTTGGACCACTCCACCTCTGCTGCACAAAGCAGGGGTAACTTCTAAGGTTCTTAAAGCTCCAACTAGTCAAGTTTGGAAAACCTCAAAGGATGCATTTCATTTCAGCCATAGGAGTTCCCCATCCCAAAGCCAGTCCCTTGCCAAGGCTAGTAATTTCTGAGTACTTCTAGTCCAAAGAGATTCTTGAAGGTCAAACAAATGTAAGCTCTTTCACAGTGTTCTATCACAGCCTCCCGTGGTATCCTGAAGAAGACGAAATCTGCTCTCCTAAAGGCAATATAATCACCCTGCCTTCCTTTCTTTCCTCATAGGCTTGAAATTTATCATCTCATGGTCACAGTAATGTCAAATTGCAATGTAAAGCATGTTGCCAGGTAAACAGTAGAACAGTCACAATATCAGCTTATTTTATAGTTTCAAGATAATCCTTTATAATGTAAATATCAAACTCATAGGAATATTACCATGATGCAATGCCAATGAGAGTGACTATTATGTATCTTCGTATTACTTGTCAGTCCAGTTTCACCTTGTAAGTTTTACCCAGCAATGATATAGTTAACAACATTAAAATGCACAGTGCTGCATAATTTAAGTAATAACATGCCATTAAGATGAAGAGCAAAAGTTCAGATCTTGCTCCGCCTGCCTGTGGACACCTTTGTATTCCTTATCTTTGGCTCCCACTTTCACAACCATCCTTGCAGCCATTTGAGGGCCAGAAGGATGTTTGTGAAACATTAAAACCAAAGGGTAGAGCACAAAGTAGCATCCTCTGTGGGACAGATTTATCTGGTGCTGCCTGTGAGCCAGCTCAAACTGCCCACACAGGATGTGTCCATATGATTTATTCGCTTCTCTTAGGTCATACACTCCCTTGCTCCTCCCTTCATCTCCTATAGTTTCTCATGATTGCTTTAAGAGCCATTTGTACATATGGAACAGTTGAAAAACTACACTTAGAACAGATGTGGCATTATCTCACCTGTGAAAATAAACACATGGATATATGCTTCTATATGTACGCACATTCAAATTTAATTTAGTGATTCTTGTTTTTCTGCCTTCCCACTCCTGCCTAGTTGACATCCATAAAGATATTGCCATTAACAATAGTTTGGAAACTAGTGAGCATGACTTTATGAATAGAATTTCATTGCTGAGCTATTTTGTCATTTGTCAGTACTTCATTTTACTTGCCATGCATAACATCTCCAAACCAGATTGACTGAATATGTTTCAGCTTTAGCTAATAATAACTATTCAGTTTTAGAGACACAAACCATTGCTGCTAAAGTGTGGTCCTGACAAGGAGTTTGAGGATATCAAGGTCTTGATTTGATCATACAAAAATGGCAAAAAAACTGTTTAGAATGTGAAGCTACTTCCAGTGTATATACCATGTATAAACCAAAATGCAAACATTATGAAATAGTAAATAAAAGCGGGAGAAATTCCCAATAGCATCCTGGAAAATATTGACACATCAGCCTTTCATGCTTCCTCTCAAATTGGAAGAAAAGCAGTCTGTTAAGAAGTAGCTTAGTAGACTGCCAGCTCCTTTTCTCTCTCTCCAGAATGTGGCTGAAATGCCAAAAGTTATTCAGGCACCTGACTCTCATTTGAAAGGTCTGGACCATGACTTCTTCTGTCAGGGTCATGTAGATCTCTTTAGAGTTCCTTTTACTTGGGATCCCCCTTTCTTTTTTATCTATCTTCATAATTTACTATTTGAGTTAATTATTGTCATATTTATCACAGCAGCATTTGTGTTAGCCAGCACAGAGCTCTACTGAATAGATAGACACAGGCTCTCCTCCTTGCCTCATCCACCAGTGTGACTGAGTGGTGTTCCTGAAGCCTTCCCAAGTCCCATGGTAGCCATGGATGGATTGAAAGCCCCAACTTTAAAGAGGTGTTAGCTGCCTCCATAACCCACTTCTGTCAATGCAATAATGGTGATCTGTTTTGCTCCCAGCAGCCCACTAAATTCTTAATTTACATTTTCAGCTCTCATCTACTGCATCGCTCACAACTTGCAAATCTATTATTATAACATGATCCTTTGAGCAATTGCTATTGCTTTTAAAACCAATTTATTCCACACTCAAAGGCCTCTAAACTCCCACAATATTCAGTTTGGTGCCTGCACATTAAACTCTGGCTACTAACAAAGGTCTCAGAAAACTAGCTGGTTACACATTCAAGCTAGTGCAAAAACAGTAAAAAGAGAAAAGGAGAGGGACACATTCAAACTACACTTACTAGTCTATCTTCCCAATTTGAAAAATTCCCACTGTTCTAATTTAAAGACAAGCAGCTCCCCATACAGCTGTGCAGGATGAAGGCTGTTCAAAAGCTCTTTCTTATCATTACCCAGTGAAAAATGGGTGATCCAGGAGGCAGTGGGAACCCAGACGTAGCAAGACCCACCTCCCCAAACAGGGCCCGAATGAGGCAAGCAGGACAAACTTGGAGAGGATAGCTGGAACCAGCCAAAAGCCCAGCCCATGAGGCAGGATCATGATGACAAAACAGGTCTGAGGTCAAGCTGGAAATTCATTCCACAGGTGAGGGTTAAGACCAGGTTTAATGATGGCCAGGAAGGTCCACAACAACTAGGCTGGATTAAGCCAGGATATCAATCTGCTGGTCGAGGTCTGGATCGATGAGGCTCATGGCAAATAAAAGGTACAGCAACAGACACAGATAAGAGAGCAGCAGCCCCCCATTACTGCTCAGCCAGGGCATCACAGTCCTGGGCTGGGTTGAAATGGGGCTTCTTGGCCCCGTGGGTGTGGCTGGAAGCTCCAGCTGAGGCTGATCAAGGCTTATTAGTGTACTCAGGGGCCCAGCATATGCAAACTTGATGAAGAAGATGGGACATGGATCAAAATGGTGGCACAGGGCATTTGAATCTATTCAGCAGTTACAAATAACCAGTGACAATACCCCACAAACAACAAATAAATACTTTACTCTGGCCCAGTGGCATGTGTGGCCAGGCTGAAAACATGCATCGAGCATGGCTTGCTGCAGGAGTGGGAGTTGCATTCTTCTGCTCACACTGTTGTTGCCTTTGCATTTCCCCTGTGAAAACACACTGGGAAAGCAGGGCTAGTGTTTTGTTAGCTTTAAGACTTCCTCAGGCCTATCTGAGTCGTAGTTGAGAAAAGATTTAAAAGCCAAGAAGCCCACTTCAAAGAGCCAATGTGCTGAAAACACACACATACAACACACAAATGAGCCAATGGGTTATTGAACTTGAATCTACAAATAGATTCAAGAATCTACAAATAGATCCTGTGTGAGGCAAAGGTCTCTTCTTGGGACTTTTTTCCTACTGCAATTAATTTTGATGTCTACTGAAAGGATAAGAATTATATCAGTAGGGTGAAAGTGATTATGTCAGCCAGTTTATTATATGAAAGAAACTATGTTATAAAGCTTTTACTTTCCTAGTGTAAGTTGCAGAAATGTGAGAAAATTCAGGCTTGAGCTGAATTGCTGATTCTGTTATTAAAAGTGCCATGTCTCCGTGTCAGCCAAACTCGGGGCTCAGCAGTGTTCACCATCTGCCCTCTGTGCAATATTCATAAATGTTGCAATCAACGTAAAATGTGGGACGTGTGGGCAATGCTGGAAGGTAAAAATATTCTTTCTTTGCCAGATATATGTTAATTGGTTGTTTCATTTTACACATGTGGGACAGTAAAATGTATTTGTTTTCTTGCCAGTAAAAGAACATTTTCCTAACTAACTCCTTAGTCACAAGGTATCTACAAAAGGAGAAGGCTCTGATGTTTCCTGTTGGATTTATGGTTTACATTACAATTCATACACAAATGCTTTTTGGCATCTAAATTCTGAGCTAGAGGTATTTTTAAAATTATGTCCCGAAATAGGAACTTCAGAACACTGTCGGCATCTGGCAGATATCTCAAGAGTGTCATGAACTATTACTACTTGAGGAACTTGGCAGGCACTCCACGAGCCTTGTGTACCTTACAAATGTGTAGGAGTCCAGCTTAATCATTGAGCATCTGTATAGCTGGGCTGTGTAGTGGGCATATGTCCACTCACCAACCTCCAAAACACGGGGTGGTGTGTCTGGATTTCACAGGACACATCTGAGCCCCCGAGCAATGAAGGCTGCTCAAACACGAGTGACAGCAGCCCACTATTTTATAAAAGCAAACATTTCCTCAGGACAAACCTTGAATCACTGATCAGTCTCGCTGCTCAAAGAATTTGGCATGTGTGTTTCAATCCCCATGTGTTTTAAAGTGCTGATACACATGCTAAGGCTGAAAGCCCTTTATAAAGTGTTTGGGATCTTATGTACGAGAGTGTTTCCTGGTAGGAGAGCACAGGAAGCATTTCTGGGGCCCTTGGTGAGGCACTGGTGAGGCCAGTGGGTCCCTGGTGGTGACCACCATTCTAGCTCCAGGACAGAAGAGGCACCCACTCCTGGTAAAAAGCGGCACCGTGGTGGGACTTTGCCCCAGTGTAATTGACATTGTAGCCGTGCTTCATGACTGCCCAAGAGCAGTAGCAGCTGTGTTTGTAGAACAAATTTGCCTGTAAAGCAGGTTTATATGTGTCTGCTTATATCAGTAGAAGTGAGGCCTTCACAGAGGTGTTTTGGTGGGAGTTTTAAAAGAGATGTCCTTCAGAACTTCTCTGGTCTGCAAGCAGGCTTTTTCTGGACAAACATTTTCTGCTTTCAGAAGGCACCCATGTACCTTACGCTTCTGTACGGTTAATGACAAGACAAGACTTCTGCCATTTTTGAGGGTCTTCATGGAAAAAGTTACGTAAGTCTACACAAAAATGTTAATATTTTTTCATGGTTTACTCATAATTCCAGCACAGAAACCACATAGCTCCAGCACAGAAAACAATGGCATTGGCACTGCCTGAGCCAAAGAGCTAAGGGCTGGAAACCCAGGAGCCCCACTGGGGTAAGCAGTTGCACCAGAGACCCAGAAGGGGACTCGAGGCAGATCACCAGTTTCAGCCCGGGCATGCATTCCATGGCAAAGCATTAGACAGCTTTTCCCAAATGCCTCAGTGATATTTGATTCCTGTGCCTCCTGTTTTTTTAGCAGAGCATAGAAATCACCCAGATTAGGAAGACTTCTGAAGAGAAGTGCAAAGGACACAGTATAGACCATCAGTCCCAGAGCCCACCTCCCACACAGGGGGAGAGGAGGACAAAAGCAGAGTATGGGAAAGGCAGGGCCCGAGGTGAGAAGGGAACGCTGCTCTCAGTGCTGTGCTGCATGCACTTATTTAAGACACCAGCTTTGCTGAATCTGAGCACCTTATCTGACCCACCCTCTCCACCAGGTGCCTGTCTCTGTCCTGGGGCTGTCCAGTTTTTTCTGTCCAACAGTTAAAACGAACCAGAATGCTCCTGGTGTCCGTCTCTGGGCCTGAGCTCCGGGACCAGGCAGGAGGACTTGCTCCCCGCAAGCCCTTGGCTCTGGCATTTATTGCTTCTTGACACAGAGTTTGAACAGTTGTAGAATGTGTTGCAAGACAAAACTTTTAACTCTGGCCTTTATTTAATTTGACACTGGGTGAGGCCTTTATTCTACATCTTTCTTTAGCGGATAGAAATGTGTTTGGTCTATATTAATTTTTTGTTCTGTACCAATGGTTGGCATTGATTGGTTTCATTTTATTCACTATAAATGTTAAAATAAACAAACCAAGGTCCCAAGTGGTGGTCAGGGATTTTGCCAGACCATGGGAAGTAGTGGGCCCCGAGAGGCTCTGAAAACCACCCAGAGAAAGATCTGCACCAAGCAGGGATAATAATCTGTTCCAGAAGTTAGAAAATATTTTCCAGGGGACTTGGCAATTGTGGCTTAAGATGGAGAAAAAGATGGATCAAGAGAAATTGCCCTTTTTCCAGGAAAAATGGAGAAGTCTGAGAAAAGAAAATCCCTGGCTATTGCAGGATACTTAGCCACAAGGACAGATTGCCTTTGAATCTCCAGAGGTGCAGAGACAGTTCTTTGCCCACCTGTGGAGTCCAGACAGGCAAAAACTGGATAAAGTCTTTGTTTACAAGAGTGATGACGAATAAGGCTGGTAGATAAGAAAAAAACTAAACTAACCTGTACCAGTCTCCAAGACACACAAAATGATGGCTAGGGAAGTCAGTAAATTAATCCGGTCTGAATTTCCTGAAGCCAGCTGAGTTTCAGTCCTTGGGATGGGCCATTAGGTTTGGAAAGTCTTTCCCATTAGGAGCCAAATGACTTGTTTAACAGAAACTCATAATTTAGAAATGCCTGGAGATTTGATGTGATGATAGCTTGATATGAAGAAGCAACCACTTTCTTTGGCAAACTGTTTTAATACTTACCCTCATTGTTAAACATTTCTGTTCATTTTCTCATTTGAAGGTGCCAGGCCTCCATTTCCAGCTATTGGCATTTGTTGCACATTTCTCTGCTAGATTAAGAGCTCCTTTATCCATGACATTTCCTGCCAGGAAACATTCTCTAATCAAATAATTTCTCATTTTTTATAAGTCTTGATTAACTCAACAGACTGTGCTGTCCAAGTCTTTGCTATGGCCTTTTACTCTAGATCCTGTACAGTATTTTGGCTGTTTTCCACACCCATGCCAATATTTCAGTAACCTCCTAAAACTGTGGGTGTTGAAAGAGTATCCCTAATCCTGTACACAGATAAAAGTACTTCCTTGCTCAACCTGGATTGGGTTGGTAAACTCTTCTGTTTCTTTGATTTTTTTGGTTGCTGTCAGAAGCTGGCCTGGATTCCATTTACCAAGGAGATTCCACTCTCTTAGGTACTTTGTGCTCACATGCTTCAAGTCATAGGGATCACCTGACTCAGTTTCCAAGGTCAAATCATCAAGGATATTTGTGAAGTTTTTATCTTTTTTTACAGCAGAGATCAGTCATGCCCCCTCACCTGAAGAGTTTCTTGCCATGTGGCGAGATCGATTCTGCCTCGCTCTTGCCTGTGACCTACAGCTGACAATTGAGTCGCTGCTGTCAAACCACAAAATAACTGCTTGTTGGTTCAGTCTGGTTATACTACAGCAGCACTGAATAACCTGCTGCATGCAGATGGCTGCCTGATGGGAACTAGCAAGAGAGCTCTTTGGAGAGGCTTCAAGCCCTATGTTAATCCCTTTGGAACAAACCACACAGACACTGTGCATCATTAGTTTCTTGCAAGAATGCCATGTTGTAAACCAGCGTAGACTTCTAGTGACTGTGTTCCCATTTAATTTCATTAACAATTTGTTCTTCTGCTGCTTAGGATCCCTTGTCAGGCAGACCAAGCTGCAGGGCTGTAGAGCATGCTGGTGACCTACTGTGATGTTGGCTGAACACTTTGCATTGTTCTAGTGTCCTTCTGGTGTTTCAGGATTCACTAAAAATGGTCTGCTCCTTCATCTCTGTAGGTGTCTTGACTGCAAGTTTTCTAGATCTGTTGATTTTCAAAAAAATTAATTCTGAGTCAGTGTGTTTTAATATATCCTGCTTTATGAGTGGAAAGAAAACATCCATGCTCATTAGCTTTCTGGCTTCCAAACACAGATAAGAATAAAGTTAGTCTATCTTTTCTACATGACCATTAATAATTTTATAATTTTTATCTATCAAAGGGCCACTTCTTGTAGTATGCCTTGCATCCTTGCAAAGTAGTCATATTGTTGCTTATGATACAAATATGTCTGCCCCACTCCTGCCTATGTTCAGCTGCTTATTACATCTTCAGCGTTACCAAACCTCCAAACCTTTCTCTTTCTCTTCTTGTGACACTCTGATGCACAGCTAATTTCACTTGAGTATTGCTCCTGATGGCTGGAAGAAAGTTTTTGAGAGACACTAAAATATTCACACGGTCTGAAGTTTTGGCATCTGAGTCATGCTCTACAAGAATCAGTGTTTTTCAGTAGAGAATTCAGGCTCTTTCGTGACGTGCTCTGCTTTTCACCACATTTTGAAAACCTAAATAAGAGCGAGTGTTGCAACTGTGTAGATCACTGTAGATCAGCTTTTGGTCCTAGTTTATTTTCTTTCAACTCTTTTCTTTCTCTCTTCAGTTTTATACGAATATGTGTACATTTGTCTTTAAGTTAATAATCATTATTCTTCTGACTATTTTTTCCTCCCAATTCTTCTCAGTTCCAGGAAACATTTTTTATGAAAATATGCCCACGACTCATCAGCAGTGTCTTCCATTTGCGCCTACTGAGTATCATGCTGCTACAGGCCAGCTACTATCAAGTTTCATCCACTGACTAATTATCTTTCTCTAGTATAAAGAAACCAAATTATTTACCTCTTTGGACACAATACCCTTTTGTTAGAAATTCTTTTCAGACAAAGATTGTCTTGTAAGGAAATCTTACCTCTTCAGAACTTTTTTTAAAAGAAAGCAGTTAATCATATCTGCTCCTCCTCAGCCCTTCCAAAGTCTCCATCTGTGGCCTTCTGCTGGAAACAAGAGCAAAATGGGAGGAGGAGGTGTAGAAGCAGACAGGTGGAGTAAGACTGACTGAGAGACAGACAGTGAACTGACCTTATGGACACTCTTCTCAACCCTAAACTTGTATTTACCCCAAGCCTTGTGTACTTGACACCCTGTGTTTTTAAAAACTCAAAGCAGTATTGCTTAGATTATTTTCAGTGTTGATGGTATCTTCTTCAGTGCACAAATCTCTGATGCTGTTGCAATTAACAGTATTCTGATCATAACTTTCCTCATTGCCCTGTGTGTAGGGTTTTTGGTTTTGTGTTTCCTGTAACAAAGTATTCTTATCAGAATGAGGAGCACTTAAAATAAACCCAGTTGTTGTTTACTTGTGTCTGAGTTTTAAACCCCATACTGGAAAGCAGAAGAAACAGAAAATGTAATGTTGTTCATCCAAATTTTTTGTAAATAGACATAGCTGTTCCATGATGCCTCCAGCTAAATAGTTTCCTTAGTTGCTGTTGCAATTGAACATAAAATTGTCTCCTGTACCCTGCATATCAATATTTTTTCTACCATGGTGATGATAGTTAGGGAGTCATTAAATTTAAAAACAGGAATGTAACTGGATAAATAAACCCACAGGATCCCAACCCATAGAGAATTGGTATCCAGGTATTCAGCCAGCTCAAACTGCAAATGTTTGTGTAAGAAAAGGACTTGTATTTCTTGTTCTGTGCCAGGCCCCTCAGTAATTATGTTCCAATACAAAACTCTTAATTCACCGATGCTGAGCACATGTCATGTGGAGCTCTTGCAAAACACTTGAGCAGTCCTGAGCTCAGCAACAAGCATAAGCTTGAGTCGTCCAATGCAGGTTTAATGGAGCCAGAAGAAGCAGAAGTGGGTAGGTGCAAGGAAAGTGAAGGGAGACAGGACAAAAGGTACAATTCAGGTATGAGGCAGCTGAGAGAAAAAAACTTGTGGCAAAAACAAAGCAGCAAATAACCTTAAATCCCAACACAAGGTCGTCTCCAAAGGAGGGGACTGAATCCCACACAATTGCTGACTAATGATTCACACTGAGACAGCAGAGAGCACTCAAACACACATCCAGACAACTGTCTGGTTGACAGGACTCCACAGAGGAGGAATCACAGCCAGGAATCCCACTGCCAATTGCAGATGTATGATTGCGTTCTCCCTGCCTCATTCCTAGATCCTAAAGGCGGCAGGATGGGCAGGTGACACCAGAGGGTGCCACCTGAGATGGTTGTTTTATTACTGAAGAACTGAACAGTATTTTGAAACAAAGATTTGGGTAGCCAAAATTGAAGGTACTGACACTTGTCAGACCCTGTCACAGTCCCTTACACCAAGTATTTTGCACTTCCAAAGTAATCACAGAGCTGTATCCGTAAACACACATAGAGTGTCTGCAGTGCCTTGTCACAGGAATAAGGAAGGAAGGGAAAGTCACTTACTGCGGGACCAACAGTGTTTGCTATCTGGCAGATATGGTCTAAAACAAGCTTGGAATTGAGAAATCTATTTTGCCTTTTTTGTTTGTTTTAAGAAGCATTTGCCAAAGAAGATGCCATGTTACCAGGAAATGACTGCTTGACAGGATACCGTATTTTCTGCCGAGTTGTACTGGAAAAGTGACTGGACTGAATGCCTAGCTCCATGAAAACAATTGAGATCAGGCCTCCTGATACAAGGGAGCCATTTTCCACAGACACAGGCTGCTTTAAAGAAATATTTAGGAAGGCACAGTAAGCGTAAGTGACACTAGAAGGACTGGTGCCACAAATGGTTCTAACATTCGTTGTTAAGCTTTTCTCAACAGCAGCCTCTTCATTGTAACGCAATGTAATGCCAGTGTGGGAGCAGCCACTTTCTCTCCTTGTTTCACATGAAGCTGCTCTCTGAGTTAGACTCCAGGCACAGGGTGGTCCTTGGAAGACCCTGCGGAGACCCTGGGGTTGGGGAAACACAAGAAGCTTCCCTAGGCTACAACAAGACTCCAGTGAGAAGATCTCTCCATACTGCACTGGGGACAGAATTTGGCCCATTCAATAGCAGGGTAGAAAGATGGGCAGGCACACAGGCATGTTTTTGCTTGGTGTTTTAATTTGGCTGCTTCCTCAGATGAATGTAAACAACCTCTGGC
Organism: Pyrgilauda ruficollis; assembly: GCF_017590135.1. Lineage (NCBI taxonomy): Eukaryota > Metazoa > Chordata > Aves > Passeriformes > Passeridae > Pyrgilauda > Pyrgilauda ruficollis. Next base: position 17,810,664 of record NW_024523648.1, on the reverse strand, counting down.
CAAGATAAGCATGGAGAGAAGAAGCCTGCTGATGGACATGTGGATATACCTTGGCTGCCTAGAAAGGGTGGCAGTGTGACTTGTTCACTTCCACCTAGTATGGGTGAACTGTCGAGTCTTGGCTGTGCTTGCAGAGACAGTCCCACACTGGGCATGTACATGGGACCTACACTGTGCTCCTTGTGGAGTGACTGCCTCACACGCTCCACATCAGCTTCCTCCCCTATCTGCTGCAGCTGAATCCCCAAGAGCCTACCAGTGCTCTCTCATGGGCCAGATCCAGCCATTCCTATGGGAACCACCAGCAAGCTACTATCCACATCCACAGGGAAGGAAAGACCTTGCACTATAAAGGAGTAAGAAAGATGTTTGCCTGCCCTTTAGGGATAAAATACTGACTCTTATTAGGAAAGTATGGGTAGAAAGACTATATTTTGATCAAAGCAAGTCTTACTGCTTTGCAAAACATGAACTGACATTTCTCTTGCTAACAATTTTCATAGGATCCATTTGGGACATATCTACCACATTTTCAGTAAGTTGCTAAAGATGTACCAATCCACCACAAAGGCTAGTTCTGACACAGTTTCCTTCTCACAGCTCAGTCATCACATGGAAAAAAACCCTAAAAATCTCTTTTCAAGATTAGTGCACTCTTGATGTCCAAGGAGGAAGAAGATTAGTGCACTCTTGATGTCTGAGGAGGAAGAAGATTTAACTGGCATACACTAAGAATGAATATGGTGGTGAATTTTGTGTGTCTTTCACATCTGGTTTGCAGTGAAAGAAAAGTTATTTGAGTGCTCTCCTATGTTTCACAATAACTTCAAGTAGAAGAAGATAGTTAGATTTGACCTGCTTCATCAGGAGTCAGCTATTTCTGAAAATGTTGTTTGGCTAGTTTGCTCCAGTGACTTATTTGGCTCACTATAAAAAACTATCATTTACACATAAACTTGGCAAATGTGAATTGCTTCCATTCGAGTCTGGGAGGTTTTATTGCACTCTTGAGAAGAGTGGCACTTGGGTAAATGAGGCCTTTTAGGTCCCACTGGCAGCCCTGTAACAAAGAGCAGCAATTTTCATGACTCTTAGAGCCGACTTGTCACTTGGTCTTGCAGGCATGCCCAAGAAGCCCTGCTGGATTGTTTTTTCCAGATTCTGAGAAAACAGCTTGGAGGCACAGCAAGTGTCTGCTGGTATGGAGCATCAGTCAGGGGCATGTGCATGGGTGCAGCGTAGGTTGGGCAGGTAGAGCTGCAGATTCCAGAGGTGTGGAAGTGCAGGCACTGGAACATGAGTGACAGAAGGGTATACTACCCATGCTTACAGAGACACACACCTCTGTCTGCTCAGCAGAGAGATCAGCTGCATAAGGCCCTGGGCTGGTATCAGCCCATCTCCCCTGCTAATTGGGTCTTTCTGAGCTAAACACAGTGCTGGCAGGCAAATGGAGTCCCTGGAACAACAGAGGGAAAAATTTTACTGGGCTTTAGAAGTTTGCTTTCAAGCATTATGCACAGTGAGATTTCTTCCTGATACTAAATTTAACAACTCAGCAAACATAAAGCAAATGAGCAGATGAAATATGGATATTTTCCAAGATTAGCTAGAAATGAAACGTGAGCAGTGGTGTCTGTGGGGGAGGAAGCAGCCTTCTCTTGTAGCAGCTCCTGCAATTCGGTAGCATTTGGAGGGCTCCAGTCCAATCTCTGCTCTGTCACACCAGGGTTTACTGGTATGCCCCAGAGCTCAGACAAGCGAAGAGCTCACAGGCCAGATCCCAGCCCTAGGACTGCTTCTAACTCACAGCAGTTTCTTGTTATTGATGGAAGTAAAGGGAATAGGAGCCAGAGCAGCAATACAAGACATTGTGACTCTGAGAATGAGGAAACTGTTCCCACAACAATGGTAGAAAAATATTTTTGATGCCAGCATCAACTATAAGAATAAAAGTTTTCTTTGGGCACAAATTTGTTAGTCCTCTAGGATGAGTATGCTACATTAAAATACAGCTATAAGAAATTCCTGACTGCATTGCTTGAGATGGCACATGGAGAAGGGGGAAGGCAAGAGAGGTAATGTTAATAAATCATTGTCCTGTCCAGTGGGCTTCCATTATTCATAGAGAAGGGCAATTACGAAGGCATACCACTGTCCCGCTTCCAAAGTTTAACATTCCTGTTTGATATCTGATCTAGCAAACAGTGTTAGGAGGTATCCAGGCAGCATGCACAGCACTTTAAATGATTAAGGGAGCAAAGTGCTTGGGCATGTTGGCATTCTAGGCCATAGCTCTCTGGCAATTAAAGACATACATACATACATACGTGTCTCCTTAGGTATTTATTGATTCAACCCAAACTTGTTTTCACTGAGAAGGGAAAACCACATTCCAGGCCCAGTGTTATTGGTATGAAGTCTGAGGCTGCTGTATCCCTGAAACAGGTAGGCTTATGCTGCTGAAATCAGAAGCTGCCTCCACTTCTTTCATTTCTAAAGTGGTGATGGTGCTCCCACTGGACTCCAGCTCTCCACATCTAGGGAAAGGTCACCGAAATATTGGCAAGATTGAGTGGACAGCTCAGACACAGTCACCTCCTCACCCTCCACAAATAACAGGCTGGTTGGCTCCAAGTCCAGGACTCTAATCCTACAGGACAGATTCCAACCTAGAGATACTTTGTGCCCAATTCAATGAGTGTAATGCCTACCCCTGAAAATAAACCACAAAGCTACAAGCTTACTTCAGCACAAAATTTCAAGTACTTCAATTTCTGCATTAGGATGTGTCCCCTCCTGTTTCCTGTGACCACTGGAGGGCTGACCATGAAAGAAGAAACAAAAATATTTTATGTGATTGCATGTTTGCCCATCATAACCTCATTGATGCTTTCTGCAATGGTTCCAGTAACCTCTGATAAACTGGATAGCGCTGTGCCATGGGTCAGAGCATTAACACTTACCTGGGATGCTTCTCATGGATCTTGGGAATGAGCTTGGCATCCTACCTTGGCTCTGAAGCCCAGCTACAAAATAGGATTATAAAGACTGATCTGACTCCTCAAGTGTGCATTTATGTGTGTGTGTGATGCAAAACACAGCACCAACACTGGAGTTAACATCTTCTAGTGTTGTACACTGGCAAGTGAGAAAGGAGTTAGACTTATTGAGACAGATTTTTATAAATATGTACAGGAGCCCAACTAACTGTAGAGCCCAGTATGAACTGAGATCTGAAACATCACATTGTCTTGCCTGACCTTTAGACTTGTATTTTTATTTATGGTTTGAATCACCTTCTCCCCCCACTATGGTCAGGGTTTAATCACTTGAAAGAAGAGGACACTCAGAGTAGCTCTAACAGTGACTAGGTAAGTATAAAAGCCAGGAAAGCTTTGCAGGGAGAAGTACTTACTGTGTGCAATTTCCTTCTGCTTTTGACTGTTTCAGCTTTCCATGCCACTTCTGGGTCACTTACCAAACCTCCTGTGGGTTCAAAACTAGTTCCAAAACAGAAAAAGAGCTTTTAGGAACCACCATCTCTATATCTCAGGTCAAATGCTCTGCTGTTCATTTGATCAGTAGCATGGCCCTTCCCTTGCTGCTGTGCTCTGCAAGGGAACCCAGAGTGGAAATACACAACAGGGACATCGAGGGTTTCAGCCTGCTAACTCTGAACTAGATAAAGCTGATGAATGCCTTGCATAGTACCTCACATCAGCTCAGGTTGTTAAACTCATAGGCTAAGCTTGTCATTGATTCTCTGACCAAGGCATCCATTTAATCCAGCTGCTACATCTGTCCTGTGGTTTTTGAGGAGGACCCATAGAAAAGCCTCCTTCCTGTGGAAAGACCCACAGATCTGCCTGGCCTGTGTTGATTCTCCTCAGTCTGACTGTTGCAGATATCCCCTTTCTCACTATTTTAGCACAAGAAAGCACAGGTCTGACTCTGCTCTGAGGGACAAGGTCTGGGCCATGTCAGTGAAAACCAAGGGTAGAGATCAGTGGAAGCAGATGCCAATAGAGCCTTCATCTCCTTGGCATTCACAGCCACTGATGACTTGTCAGTGCGAGCTGGAACTTTTGGCTGAGCTCTCAAGGAGAAGTACTGACATGCAGCACCTGAATGGAAAGCTTTCATGATTCTAGAGACAAAGTTGTGGGTGAAGCATCTGATATCCAAATAGGATATGCAGTCTCACCCAAAGCAACCTCAAAACATGGACTGTCCAGATCAAGCCTTTATGCTCACTAGACACATTTATGCATGCAGATGCGCATGCATCCATCCACACACTGCTAATAAAACAGAATTAGTTTTCATACAAAACACTAAATTGAAGAAGAACCCCTTCATTATTCTTAGGCTCACAAAAAAACTCCCTGAAATTCTTAATTGTGGCTGACCAACTGTTCAAGATCAGTTACCCTGTCATTGGCTATTTATTTCTCTGTTGTATAGTGGTACCACTGCTTCCACTGTGAGGTGTACAGTGCAATTAATAGATGATCTCTTCTATGCTGCTGTAAATTGTGGATGTTCTGTGCTTGAGAGCCCAGGGCACACTGCTGAGCCTTGTCCACTGAAACCCCTTCCCCTAACAGAACTGCCTGTATTTTATCGGAAGGCAAACCATTTTGAGTTATCCTTACTCTTTCATGCCTGAGGAAAAGATGCTGGTTTATACCTAATTTTCTCCAGCTTGTTCTGCAAACTAGCCTCTGAGCACATCTCTTTTAACCACTGCTGACCCCCAAATCCCACAGTATTCACTCAATGGATATTTGGAATGACTCAGTGAAATGTACCTAGGAGGAATTCAGGTATGAGAACTTCATTCCAGGATGCAGATTCTGGGATGGTTAAACGGTTTTACCTAGCTGACAGTGGCAATTTGGTTTTCATCACTCAACCTCTTTGCCTCAGAAGACCAAATGCATAAATTGAATTTTGGCAATATGCACCAAAGCCCCATTCCAGAAGATGTTTATTAGCTGTCTTACTGGCCAAAGAGCAGAAAGAGGCTTTTCAGAGAGGTTGCATCCTGTCCTCTTGAGCAATCCTTGAGTCATTATCTCAATATCTCACATTTAAAATACTGTAATAAATGAACTTATTCACCAGGAAATGGGCAGCCAGTCCATTGTCACCTTCTGGTATCTCTGACAGTGTTCTTAGTGAGGCAGGTTCAGTCAGTCTCTGATTTGAATATGGAAGCTGTTTATACAGCTGTAATAGATCCATTGTGACAGTGAAAATGTCTCTGGACTGCCTGCACTTTCTTGGAGGTATAGGCTCAGTATTTCCTCACAGCAGTGAAGAATTCTCTGATAAATATTTGGATAGTCATCTCTCTCCACCACCCTGGAGACTGGACTCCCTTAATCCACCTTCAGCTTGGACAGGCTTTCCATGGTCTGGTGAAGTGCCACCATCTGACCAGAATTTCCCAGGCAGGGATGAAAGTTTCACTACCAGGCACCAACACCCCAGCTGGGCACACATCAATTTTTTCTCGATGTCTTTTGGAAGAAAACATGGCGAGATAAGGAAGATCAGAAGAAGCTAACATTCTGGCTCCTGGATTACCTGGAGTGTGCAGCTTGGTGCAGGAAGGAATTTGTGTCTTCTATCTATCAAGGCAGGAAAGAACCTTTTCTGAAGGGAGGGTTATGGGGTCGCTTCAGTGGGGCCAGAATTTTACCCTTCTCATTCTGGAAGCACCCTGTGAAAGAAACAGCAGCTTGAGAAGAAGTCAGGTGAGAGACAAGGCTGCTCCACTACTGCTCCCACACCAGGGATAGCAGTGGGCTGAAGGCACAATGGGAGCTGCCAGGCTGCTGCACCATTTTCAGCTGAGGACATCTCTTCCTCAGGTCCTGCTCAGTGAGCTCCATGTTTCCACACTGGGCTCAGAAGTCTTCATATTTTCTTAGCAGTAATTTCCATAAGGAAAGGACTTTATGGAAAAACCACATGCAATTGACTTAAAAACTGATGCTACCAACACCTGTCATTCCTATTTATGTTTCATTTTAATATCTCTTTATCCCCTTTTATGCTTAAATAGCACAATCTCTACTCTACAATATCCTTCCTGAAAACTTTGCCAAGAAATTTCACACAACCACATGTAGAAATAACCAGATAAATCTCCAGTAGAAAGAGATTAACTTTTCTGTATACTTTTTGGTGGCTTGAAAAGTTCTCTCTGACCTTAACATCCAGGGGATGACAGCATCTTATGAAGAGAGAGGGAAGTTCTCAACAAGCTTGCTGCCCATGGGCACACTCCAATGCATGAGGCACAACCAAGCCTCTGACCACTGCAGCTCCTCACAGGGAATGACAGCTCTACCTGCTTGGGAATGTGTTGAATTTCTCTGTACTGATCAATTACATCCCACCAGCTGTGAATGACTGACCCCTGAGCCATTAGGCGCAGGACAGCACTGTTTTCCTGCAAGGATCAACTACTTATTTTTCTCAAACCAAATTCCAAATCTTGACTCCTAGCTTACACTAATTTATAGTGACCTAAATAGCAGGACTCACAAGAGTGTTACATTTAAATTTAAATGTAAATAAAAAAACATGTACTTGAGCTACAGTGATATTAACATCTTATAAATGCTACATGAATGAGATCAATTCAACACAAACAAGTAATTTGCCTCCTTCCTGATGAAGCAGCTTTTACATGTTCTTCTGTTAAGTGCTTGTTAAAGAGGAGACTTAAAAAAACCTCAGTAGCTGTTCAGATCATCTGCCTCAGTACATCTGAGCTATGTGATTCCCCTTTCCTGGTCCTGACAAAATACTGCCTTTTGCTTGTTACCCTCACTTTGAAACTGTTAGATATCAGCTACAGAAACTATGCCAGCTTCTCCAAAGTAGGTTTTGTTAGTAGCTTGTCACAATTCAGTGGTGACATGAGACTCAGTTTCATTCCTATATTTTGGAGCAAGTTAAAGTGCTATGTGATATTTAAGGAGCCTTTGGTCCTTTCACTTAAATCAGTTTGCCATTGTATTTTGGCAGCTTTTTTAGATACCAACACAAAAGGATGGTTTCTGTGGAAGTCCTGAAGTCCTGAATTCCTGCTGCTTGTTTCTGCTTTGCCATGGTGGAAGAAGCTGTTGGGTTCTTCCCTGCCCAGGTGAACCCGACACTTGCTGGTAGCTTTGGCTTTCTATCTGCTGCATGCATCTGTGCCTTCTTTCCACAGTTCTTTCCATTCCATTTCCCCCAGTGCTTCTAGCCCATATTCACACTCTGTCTTGTATTGCCTGTGTCCAAGATCACTTCTTAAGCACCATCCAGGTGACCCAGGTCCCCAGCTCCCACTAAGGTCTATAGAGAGCCTGTTGTGACAGCCCTACACCTCTTGTAACAGTGGTTTCTCTATCCCACCTTCAAAACCCAAACAATCCTGCTTGCCTCTCTCTTTCCTGTGGTCCCCTCTCTCTACCTCAGGCATATGGTGCTATTTCCATGCTGCTCCCTGGCTCACAGCCTCCGAAGGACTGGCTGAGGAAGGTGGCAGCAGAAGGCCATTGCAGGGTGTGCTCCTCCCCAGCAAACAGGAGAACTGATCCCAGGGGCACACCTTCTAAATGGAATAGATGACAAGAAAGGAAAAAAAAATCCCTTTATGACCTGTACCCTGCAGAGACATGTGCTCCCTTCTGTCATCTCTGCAGGCCTGAAGACAGGCTCCAACATAGAGAAGCTGGAGATAGAGGCTAACAGAAGAGGAGAACCAAAGCTCTTTTCCCCTGTTCTGTTTATCCCAGAAGCTATGAAACGCATGCCTTTCAAAGATAGATATTGCTAACACATTAGTCCACTAATATAAATTAGTGTAGGCCCCACACTTGATCCTTCTGGTAAATTCAGTGTATTGTCTCAGCTTCTACTTCAATAGGGCTCTCTGAGCTCCGCGATGCTGGTGAGTTGCTTTCAGCACTCAGTGCCATTGCTGCATGGTGGGTGAGAGCAGAGGCTGCTTTACCCAGATCCCACCTCGCTACAGAATTTCCATTGTCATTTCAGGAAAACTACAGACAAATCAGAACACCTTTCACCACAAACTCCTTTTGTTATCAGGCAACTGTATTTGCCAAAATGTCTGAGAGCTTGGATGTTGCCTCTGGAATTTGGAAGGATGAAATCACCACACATCCCACCACCCTGCTCTCTTTGAGACATTTCTGACTAGGCTCACATGATGTGGTTGCCTCCAATTAGAAGGGACTGGGATCAGTGATTCAGGAGGTCACTTCCAGTCCTGCAGCCCTTAAATAGTATGGAAAGAGTTAGTCTGAGCTTGCCAGTAGAAAGCAGCGGTAATTGTTAAAAATGGCTCAGGGCCTGGAAATGTGTGACTAGGGCAGGAGAGGGGAGATTCTGGTCCCAGCTGCTGCTTAACTCAAATCATCATGTTTGGTGGATCTTTAATACTGCCGTCTTTTATGTTCTGAGGAAGTTTATCCCCTGGGAGCAAAGGCTCTTCCCAGCCCTGCAAGGCCCTGTGATCTCTGTGTATATTGACTCATGCTGGCTACTGGCAGTCAGTCTGGGTCAGCAGCAGCACACAGACTGACAGAGTGACTCAGTGCCATTAGAAGTGGCCAGTACCCACAGCTCTATCCGTTGCTCTCCTAGGTCAAGATGGATGTACTTGTGACGTATGTAATTTTCTCTTTCCTGCACTCGATTCAGTCCTGGGAACATCTCCTTGTAGGATGCAATAGGCACCATTGCATCTTCTGTCCAACCCTCTGCAGAGCAGTTAGATGCCCAGAAGTGTGCTTGTATATTGCAATTAATTGTGAAGGCTGCTTCAGGAGCCTTTGCTTCTTCAAAACAAACACAAAAGCCAAGCATTCTAATCGACAACCACAAAACAAAGCCCTTCCCTTCTTTCCCACATGCACAGCCAATATTAAATAACATCCTCTTGTCCAAACTGGGACAGATCCCTATTCACCTTGGGCACGTGGAGCCTTGAAGGAACTTTCTCACAGAGGATATTAGACCAAAAGTACTTATGGAAAAACATGTTTATATGGATGTGTTTATATTCACACGTAATTATGCATCAGTGAGGCATTTTATGGTCTTGTCCTCTCTCTGTCTCCAACAAAGACTGCCTTTAATGTCTCACTGATGTGCCAATTCAATGTTTACATCCCCCTTTATTGAGAAAGCAACTGTGTGATGTCTGACAGCAGTATTTCCTCTCTGTTATAAGCAGCACCAACAACTGATTTTTATTTCCTTATAGAAGAAACCCACATTTGTGCTCCCCAAAGGCAAAAAAAGTTGTATAAAATGTGTTTCCTGAGGAGTAATTTCTGGGCATGATATGATACCAGCCTTGAGTCCTGATGCTGAAAATTGTTCTGTAAGTTATTTCTGCAAGTTCCTCCTTTAGCCTGCAGCTGAGAGTGCACGTACTAATAACTCAGCAGAATAATACATGTGGTAAGATATTCAGCAATATTCAGCTTTACCAGTGCATTCCATCTCCTCTGTTTTTGTACAGCGTTCCCCTTCTTCTTACAGTTAAGCCTGGACATATTTTTTCTATTTTAAATTTTCCAATGATTTGTACAAGAGAGTATTAAATTGCTAAAGGGCATATTAAGTATTACTGCTCTGTTAAACTTGAATGAAGCAATGCAAGTCTGGAACGCATTTAATAAATCTGCAGCCCGATAAGGAAACTCTCTTTGCCGAATCTGACATTCCTTTGCACTAATCACCTTTGTGAACGAACTGCCTCTAATTCTCTTATTCTTTCAACTTTCTCACCCCAGAACTAAAACCAGCTGCAGGCTTCCCCTTCTCTTGGCACCATATAATTTAAAACCCTTTCCCCAGCCTTGAAAGGAAGGTGTGCAGGAGCCGGGCACTGTAGAGGCTGCAGATCTGTCCACATGGCCTCACTGGAGCACCCCTTGCTTACATTTTTCCAGGGTTTTTTTAGTTGGAAAATGAGTACATAGCACAGTCAGCTCTGAGGAGGGCTCGTGGTGAGTATGTGGAAGCTGTACCAAGAAAAGACCTACAGCAGTGAAGGCAGCGGGAGGAGACCAAACCAGGCCATCCAAAATTGCCTGGCAAAGCTTGGAGATTTAATACTGAATATTTTTCTTTAACCCATTTTTAAAAAAATTGCTCTTTCATTTGAAAAGCTCACAGGTCATCTCCAGGGTGATTGATCTCCTTAATTTGACCCACAGGGGGAGTGGCCATTGAATTAGGCTCCGTGAGAAAAGAGTTTGTGAAATGTGAAACCATTTCAGTGGCGATATATGGTGACAAATCAGTTTTGATGGATGACCACTCTTCTAGATGGCTTTACTTTGCATTTCAGTTTCTTCTGGTAGTGTATCCCTTCACTGCATCTGTCCTCACTCGCTGCACCTTCTCACCTCACAGAGCTGTTCTGGCCTGTCTGCTGCATGCTGCACTTATATTTAGCACATTAAATAAATTAAGTCAGGAAGATTATGAAACCCACTTCAACAGAGATTTCAACCCTTGTGAGAAGCCTGTATAAACTCTCAGACTGGCTGATAAAAGAGCAAAGAGAAAACCTCCAGGTCCCTATGATGAAAGCTTCAGGTTTCTCATATCATATGATAAATAACCTTGTAGTCAACACTTCTTGCCCGTGATAGCCTCTTGCACAGTCCCGGACTCACTCTTGATCCTCTCTTGGAGGGAAAGGCTGGCAGTGGCAGAGGATGCACACAGCTACACTGTACCTGCTACTATGCTCCTAGAACTGCTCCTAACAACTGCTCATCTACTTGGCAGCCTGCCCACACATGTGCCACTGTACCCAGGTACCACCTGGGTACTCAGCCTCCTGCCCAGGAGGAGCTGGAGAACAAGGGAGGAGGGTTAACAGGCAGAGGAGATGATGGATTGCCAGCAGGAAGACAGGACACCACCTTTTATTTGGGAGAGAAGGACAGATGGCAAAGGCAAAATAGTAGCTACAGGATTGATGGTTGAGTCCTGGAGCCTAGTGAGAGGAAATTGTGTGTCCTTCTCCTTTAAAGTGAATGTACAGTAAAGGGTACCCATGCTGTGTGCCAGACTGGCAGGACAGAAAAGGAAACCCGGTCCGTGTGAAGAGGGCAAGTACTGTATTGACAGCGAGAGCACAAGGCTCCTCATACTTTTCTGATGACACGTTTCAACCCAGATCAAGCTCTTTAGGAGTGAGCTGCCTCATGTGTCACAACCCTCAAATCCTTGGCCTCTGCACTGAGACTACCAACGAGAATGCCAGCTATGATGGTGGGTTTATTTTCACTGGACTGAATGGACTTCCCTGTCATTCCACAGAGAGCATGAGACAGCTGTAAGTTACCAACAGCTTTTCCTTGGAGAGGGGCCCGAGGCATAAGATTTAAAGCACCTAATCTCTCTCTGTGCCCATGTCCCAGAATCTATGTTCTGTCCGGACGAAAATATCTAACAAGGAACCAACAAGCAAGTTTACCTAACAAAAACTGCACATACCCCTTGAGGTGCTGCTGGAGGAGAGGTAATGGGAAAGGGGGAAAAAAATATGGGAGAAGGTTCCTGCCTCAAGTGAAGAAAGAGATCCAGGTTCCCACTCCTGAAGTGAAGACTGGGTACGTCACGTGCTTCTAAATGTGCCCAGCAAAGCTGGGATTATGATAGCGAATGATCTCTCAAGAGAGCGATAAGGTTTAGGCTATTCATCTTCTTTTGGGCTTTGATGTCACCAGAAGAAAGGTACCATCTGTGTGGAAGTTTAATTTGTTCCTCCCGCTGCCAAAAGTCAATGGGAATATGTTTTTGCAGGTTTGATGTTTGTTCACAAAATGTTGTTACAGCCCCAGCTTGCAAACGACTTTTCACAGCCTCAGCTTCTTTGGTTGGCTTTTGAAAGCAAGCTGTGTATTATCATTTCACTACTCAGCAATACGCTTCCTCCTGCTTCTCCCTCCAGTGCGCCTGGCTTTTGCCCAGATCACGAGACGTGGCCACTCCCTGGTTTTCATCTTCTAACATCCCGCCACATCTCACACCACCTCCCGCCCGGAATCTCTTGCATTCCTCGGTGCCCGAGTGCTCGCTGCCAACCAGAAGCACTCGTTCGCCCGCCCGGCCCCGTCCCGGTTCTCTCGGCATTCCCTTCCTCTGCCGCCCGGCCGCTCCTCCGCTGCCCCGCCCGTGCCCGCGGGAGCGCAGCCGCGGAGCCGGCGCCGACAGCGAGCCCCGGGCGCTTTTCGGGAGCCGGATCCGCTGCCGGCGCTGCTCCACCTGCCCGGGCCGGGCCGGGCGGGGATGGCCGCGGCCGCGGCTCCCTCTAGTGCCCGCCCGGCCGCGGGCAGGGGCCGAGCCCGCTGGAGCCGGCATCGCCCCCGGGCAGCTTCGCCCCGCCGGCCGTGCCTCGGGGCAGTGGGCACCGCTTCTCTGCCCGGAGAGCCCGGCTGGGGACATCGGCTCTTTCCTCCAAGGCAGGAATGCCGGGGAAGGAGCAGAGTCCGCCCCAAAAGCGCTAGGGGAAAGGAAGACCTTAATTTCTTGCATGGAGAACCATTTGTTCGCTTTCCGCTGCTTCTCATTATAAATGCTATTTTTCCCAAAACAGGATGTTGGGCCAGGGGAGGTAATATAAACAGATGCATTCTTTGAAAGCTTGCGGTGCATTTTTGCGGAGCGCAGGCTCTGCACTGGGAATGCAGAGACCCACGAAGTATGGGAACAAGGGACCACAGCAGCAGGAGGAAAAATCCTTCCTCTGACAAAAGTGAGTCAGCCCAGAGCTTCCTTTGACTTTAGTACTTTTTCTTGAGAAGCAGAGGGCACAAAGTTGAGACTGAGAGGTGGAGAAAACCTCTAAACAAAGCTGATATTGGTTTTATTACTGGAAGAAAGCTTGAAACAGTATTATAGGCAGCTTTGCTTCCTTTTTAAAAATGTGCAGCATTAGTTAATTTACACCAGCACTGACCTTTGATGAGCAGAACAAAAAAGGACGAACAAATTCCATCCCTGCTCATTTCCCCTCAGACTGGATCCAGCACCTGAAAGCCAGTGACTGCCAGGGATTTTAAGCAGTTTCACCTGGATCCATCACTTCATCCCAGGCACGGGTTGAATCTTTTCCTCATTGCTGTGTGCTCCTGTCTTTTATCAGGTGTGGGCTTTTCAAAAAGTGTGCCCTCACCATAAGGGGCAGGGAAAGGGGAGCCAGAGAGGCTGTGGCTGGCCTTTTTGCCAGCTCCCTTATGGATATCAAGCTGCATGGAGAATGCCCAATACCCGCACCATGGGTAGCTTTGCCCAACCCCTCTTGTACAGGATTCTTCTCCTTACACCTTACGTGTTCATCACCTCTGTTTTGGTTTCTTTGCTCTGGTCTCTAACATCTCTTAAATCTTCCAGAAGCAAAAACCTTCTCTCCTTTGTTCTAGCCACCTGCAGAGTCCCAGAGGGCCCCAGTGTTTTGAAGCTATGCACATTACACTAGCCTGTGTTCCCATACAGTGCCCACACCAAACACGCTGTGTCACCAGGGTGGGAACTTGCCATCGCTGCATGTGCCAGCCTGGTGTTGCTCCCCTTGGTTGTTTCAGACTGTGATCCCCTTTATGGTGGCACTTTCAGGCCACTTTCAGGCCTTTTTGTTTCGGCCCTGAACAAAATCACCATTTAGACAGTCTCCAAGCCTGCAGCCCCTACAGCTAATGCAGTGCTTCCCCAAGAGAGAGCTACCAAGTACTGGTGTAGGTTCTGGGCTTGTCCACACTATTTCTCTGCCACATCTCCCCTTGAGCAGTGCAAATGGGAATGATGAGTAAGGGAGTAACACCTTTTGACTCACTGGACTAAAGCAAACTACTTTTGGATGGACAGGCTGGAAAAAACAATGGATACTTAGGTTTGGTTTGGCTTGGTAATTTGTTCTGTTTCATTTAAACTGAAAGGACTGGCATGCACTGGAGAGGAAGGGAGAAGGGGAAAGCTGGCTATCCCCAGGCACTGAGCACTGCAGTCTAGGCCTCCTCAGCAAGAGGCTCCTGCAGTTTAACCTGCACTCATCCCCTTCCTGCATAAGGCTTCCTCTGCATGCAAAGCTTTTTTTTTCCCAGAATCTATTGGTTCAATTGAACATCACTGTGAGGTAAACACAACATTATTATCATTACCATTTGTAATTACTATCACAATTTTATCTTAAATATTGCCAGTAAGAGAAGTCTTCAAGGATATGACATGTCACTGCTGGCCTTACAGAACATAAGGGCTGGCCAAAACCTGAAGGGCTATTTTGAAGAAGGTAGGGATTACCTGTCCTGTTCCAAATTACTTCTCCTAGCCCACTATCTGGTAGGAAAGCAAGGAAGTTTTTCCCATGGAAAATTTCCCTATGGGAATTCTCAGGACCTCCTTTTTATTTCCAGAGGAAGACAAACAAGTGCAAAGTCCCAAAGTGGTTTAGGGAGCTACATTCTGCTGTCTTCCAGTGCTGCCCGTGCTCTCTGCTGAGCCTGGGACTGAAAGAGAAGGAGGGAGGTGGAGGGCAAAGCGCTGTGGGCACTCAGCAGTTGCACCAAAGCTGGATTGTGAGGGGTCTGAGGCACTTTTCACAGACACTGGTGGGAGGCAGAGGACTACAACTCCTCCCTGCAGAGACTGTAAATAAGGCCAACAGCGCAAGCGTTTGGGTTTGCATAGTCTGGCTCCGCTGCAGCTATTGTGATCCCTGTTATTCAGGAATTCTACAAAACCTTACCAATTCTCATAAAAGTTTTGCAGAGTAGATAAATACTGCACTCCAGCATTCGCAGTGAGGGGAAAAGGAAAGCTTTAAGCAATTAGCCTGGGCCACACAGCGATTGGGCAGCAGGCCGGGCCACCAGCCGCGCAGGGCTCCCACGGCATCCTCATCTGGCTGCTCTAGCAGGAGCAGCAGCTTTTGGAAAAGATGCTGACCTGCAGCTAGATGTGTTTTCCCTGGACTGCCCCAGTGAGCTTTGCTATCTATTTTGCACTTTTCTATTTTGTAGAGAAGTAAGAAGCTCTTAACTTTGGTCAGAGCTGTTCTTGGCCAAGGTTTTTCTGATGCCTCTGTTCCCTTTCCTGTGGTGAAAACAGAGAAATGGGCTGGGTCTCACCTTGCCTTCCTTGCTGGAGCTGGCTGCTGTAGTGCTCTACTATCTCTGCAGGAGATGAAATCACTTGAGGCTCTTTTGGGTTAACCAGTCCATGTCCATAAGGATTTAGAGTAGGTTTGAGAAGAAGCCCCAGTCCCAGGGCAAAAAGAGGACATTGTATTTTCTTTTTGAGAAGCAAAAAGCTTCTCTTCTTTTTCTTGCAAAAAGCAAAAAGCTTTTAAATCAGAAGATATTGTTTTGGAAAATCAGAGCTGACTGCACTAATTCCATCTCCTTTTCCCCGTTTCGGAGTGATAAAGCATGCATGATGCTGCTTGACACTGATATTTGTAAGACAAAGTAGAGGTCAAATTTGCTGAATGCTTTCCAAATTCCAGTGAGGTTTATCACAAAGAGCCCCATGCACAGACCCAAGTGGCGTGACTGACAAGAGCCGGATTGTAGAGTCACTAGAAAGCTCAGTTTCCAGCCAGTGCTGATGGGCCAAATCATGTTCTTTGGGGCAAACCCTGATGGAAAGCTACAACTGTGCAGAGAGACTCCAAGTTTCTGACACCAAACTCCATTGCAAAGAGCTGGGTTTTCATGCTTCAAGGAAAAAGTGCTTTCATGCAGCACTGTCCTCTACCAGCACCATCCTGCCTAGTCTGATGAGAAAGCTTCGAACTCAGCCCCTGTGGGGCAGGCAGGAGGCTGCTGCTTTCCCTTCCCCACACACTGACATCTCCCCTGAATCTCTGCAGCCTCTATGGAAGAGAAGCACTGCTGGGTTTTCTTTGCCAGCTTCCTGTCCAAAGAAGTGCAGGAAGAAATTTTCTTTTCCACAGCAAGTGCTGACAGGACTAGCAGAAACTTGTCCAAGGGAGATTGGCAGACGTGCCCACCGGTACGCTATCAGTGAGAAACCAGCTCGGTTTCCCCCAGCCCACTCAAACACCAGCCCCCAGGGCTGCTGCTGGCACTGAGTGTCTCTGCTCACATCTGACTGACACTATGCAGGCTTCCTTGCACCCTGACGGCCTTACCTGCCAGTGCATTTCAGCCTCCCTGCCCAAAGCCAGAGGGAAAGGATTTGGTATTGCTAAGCCCCAGTTATTTCAACAGAGACAGGCCAGCACCCGTCCTAACACTCAGAATGGAAAACCGGATCTGGAGCAGGAACAAAGCTTATACCTGCAAGGTGGGCTCAAAATCAAGAGCCTTCCTCCACTATTAAAGTTTAGAGCCAGGCTCCACAGCTCATGCATCTCCATGAACACTTGGAAGAGAGGATTATGTCCACATTTGCGCAATCTTCTCTAAGATGCTCCCCAGAAGATCTAGGCAAAAGCTCTAATGATGTGTGCTGTCCAGGTGAAGGAAGGACAGGGAAGAGATGAGAGGAAAGCACCAGATCTCTCAGGTGAGAGGCATATACCTCTGCCTTGTGAGTAGCAGGTATCAGTATTGGGTTTATAAGTACATCAGACAAAACGGACTACTTGGTGAGCTGTGTGAGAACTCTTTTCACTCCGTGGTGGTTGCTGAACCAAGTGAGGCATCACTTCTTTTTCTGGGTTTTTAAACACTGTGGAAAACCAAATGAAAACACAGCTTAGACCACATACATGAACACAGGTCTGGTGACTTTTCAGGTAGGCTACAAGTGCCATATATTGCAGGAGAAAATGTGACTGTATTCTTGCAAATGGCTAAATTTACAAGATGTGACTTCAGCCACATGTCTATCTGCTTATCTCCTCCTAACTGCTACAGGAACACCGTTCCCAAACACAATGACACCTTACAACCACACCATTTCTGCAGGTGTTCTGCAACTGAACAGATAAAACTTGGAATTAATCTTTGGCCCAAAAGGAAATAAATGTCTGCAGAAGAGCTAAAACATGATTCACATTTAGGCAGTTAACCGAACAGTTTTCCCAGTTTTAAGGAAAAGACTCCAAGTAACTAAATTTTTCCATAGTAGCTGTTTTGCCTTCTACAATCTAGGGCTGATCTTACAGCAGAAAAGAAAGATCAAGGACTAAGACACTTGGCTAAATTATCATCAGTTCTTTTTCACAATCCTTCGGTGTAACATTTGGAATATCACTTACACACTTGCTGTATCCATTCCCAATGTATGAAATGGGGATAACAGCACTTCTTTACCTCCACTGTGGATCAAAAGGATAAGCATATGAATGATTTCATTAAACAATATGGTTCCTGAAGAAATACCCTACACAGACTGACCCTGGCAAATACAGCCAAATAGAACCAAATAGAGAAAGTGAAAATAGAAAAAGCTCACAGCTTTTCTGTGAAGCACACGTTCCTCATTGCTGCTTCTTCTAGCACATTTATCCAGCATGATCTTGAGAATCTTGTCTTCTTTGAGGAGTCAGAGACTAACAACTGCAGTTGACTTCCTCTCCCTGAGCTTCCCACCACGCCACCTAGACAGGAAGCTTCAAGAAGGGAAACCCCTGTGTGCTGTGGGAAACCACAGCCTGGACTGCCACTCTTGTGTCTGGTACGAACTGTAACCATCTCTGTTTCTTTCCTGCATCTAGCCTGGAGACGATAATGAGTTCAACACTGTGACGTGCAATTGGCTTTTGCTACTTGACAATGGTCCCATGACCCTTGAGGTTATCCAAAGTCTCCTGTAGTAAACTGGAAAACTGCAGAAATACTTTCCCTTGTGGCACAGTAACTAAATATTACTCTGCCTCTTAGCAGCAACACTGTGCCAAGGATTTGTTTCACTCTGCTTGTCACTTGCACTTGGAGAGAGGTTTGCAGGATCAAATCTGTGTGTCTGATGAGCTCCCGCACATCAGAAACAGGAATAAGGCTACGTGCTTATGCTCTGCCAAGTTTGTGAAGTGGCAATTTGAAAACATAAGGGAAAAGTAAAATCCAGTACTGTCCTGCTTAACAGTACAAATCACAATTTTGAAGCAGCATTTGATTGGAAGCATAGTATCAAGTTTTCTAGATAAGACAAAGCCACAGAGTGAGCAGCTTGTGTGCCACTCCTGCTGGCTGCTCTGTATCATCTTGTGTTTAGATGAATAATCTTAAGAACAGCATCACCGCCATGTATTCCTGCTAATCTCTACTTTTCACAGCACTGATTGCCCTGCAGTATAGCTGAATTCTTTAGT
Source organism: Pyrgilauda ruficollis (assembly GCF_017590135.1). Classification (NCBI taxonomy): domain Eukaryota; kingdom Metazoa; phylum Chordata; class Aves; order Passeriformes; family Passeridae; genus Pyrgilauda; species Pyrgilauda ruficollis. The sequence goes on along the minus strand of NW_024523648.1, from coordinate 17,792,327 downwards.
TTTTGGGGTTTTTTTGTCCATTTGGTGCCCAAAGAAGGGAACAGAGAGATGACAAAATTTTGCATAAAGCACACTCCAGTGTGCCTGCCTGACAGCAGTTTTATTAACTTACCATTCCAGCCACAACCAGTTAAATACAAAACCAACTCACATTCCCCCTTTACACACTCAGAAAAGGAAATCCACATGTTTATAATCAAAATCTGCATTTAAATAAACCAGTGGTCAAATCTTGCCATCTTACGTTGTCTGCAAGGCCAAATTTGTATTTGCAGAAAACTTTCCCCTTTCCCCATCCCACTGCTCCCACAACAACCTTACTGCAGGCTCTTCCAAGATGACAGGCTCAGCCATTGGCACTGAGACTCAACCATTACGGTGTGCTGGTGCTCTCCTTACACACACACTGATCTTCTGAAGCTTACAGCTGCGCTTCGACGCTCACTGCATGCTGCAGCTTGGCATGCAACGCCATTCCCAGACAAACCAAAGAAAACTTATGACTGTTTCTCAGCTGTGGGACATCAGGATTTGATTTGTGCTGGTTGCAATTTAGCTTTCAACCTTAAAACTAAGATCCCTTCCCACCCACTTTAAATATTCTGCAGTGAAGATTTTCACCCTGCAGTGGCCATTTCTCATGGCGTTGCCTTCCGGCACCTTCCTGCCATACCTGTGGGTACTTAAGCAGAGCCTGACTTTGCAAACCCTCCCTTGGGGAGAGATCCTGCAAAAGTTGTTCCAGTGATTCCATTGCCAGTAGACAGGCACTTCCAAGGCTTGGTAACACCCTTGTTCTTCCCATGGAATCTGTGTGTGGAGGTCTGTATGTAGCAACACTCAGCTCTTTACTCTGGTCTTGGCTCGTGCAAGCAGACTGATCAACAGTGTTTTATGTGTTAGTTGAACTCCTTGCAAAAAAGGCCGAGTCCTTAAAAATAAAACAGAAGGAATGCTGTGGTACTGTATTACAGTATTTTAGCTCTCAAAAATGTTGCTGTGTTGTTTTAGGCTAATGTTCTAACATCACAGATGTTCCCTTTCTTAAAATGGAGGGAATGATCAGAGCACCATTACTCTTAGCTGGGAATTTATTATCAGGTCTTTATTTTTTAAAAGAATGTAGAATTTTATTCTTTGGAAGACAATGTTTTTTCATTTGATAAGAGGATAAAAGCTGGCATGCAGTGTCATTTCCTTTGCTAGTCAAAAAACATACCTGTACATTCAATTTAATTGCATCACATACTGAAAGGAGGAAAAATTCCATGGCTTGAATTCACAGACATATTCTCCAACATTTAAAATTTGTGGTTTTGCTCGTGTGTTTATGCTGCAATGTACCATTTTACTTCCTAACACTCAAATGATTCATCAAAGATCCACGATAAAATAACTGCAAAGAAACTGGAATGCTTTAAATACACCATCAGGTTCATGTACTTCAGTTCTGCCAAGCTACTTCTCTATATACAAGTAGAGAACATTTGAGATACTTGGACTTAGCCTTGCATCACCAATAAAATTCATGTGGAAGAGAAGTAAATTGAACAGAAACAAAAAATGGCACAATTTGTCATTGTCACTTGAAACTTAAGACTAAAATTTTTTTTTTTTCCAGAATGCTGCATTTTAACAACAGTTAGTTCTCTCTTTAGTGTGAAAGCACTGATACTTCATCTACATTGTAACATCACTCTGACTACTGAAGCTTTTATGCCTGGCCATCAAACACCATATCAAATAAAAATGCGGTGTATGGAACTAAGTTGTTTCTCTCCTGGATGAAACTTTTACTTAGCAGCCACAGAACACTGGACAATGTATTCAATGTACTGACTGCACATCTCAGGTGAGTCAAACAATTCAGACCTCAGCTCACACCTCCAGACAGCTTGGGAGATGGAATAACCCAGGAGCAACCTGCTCCAGTCTTACTGCTCAGGTATGACTTTCAGGGCATGCCCTGTGCCGTATCCAGCCCTGCTCTCCTGGGTGCAACTCCAGCATCCTACCCACAGCCTCTGTATCCAGGCAGGAAAACCAGTGTAAGCAAGAGGACTATGGCGCCAGGAAGAAATGTGCAAGTTTTATTTTTAAACATCATTGGATTGAAAAATAAAGAATCATATGGCTTATTGATACTTCAGGAGATAGTAGTGAATAAGTTAAAGAAGATTTCATTCCAAAACATATGTTGCTTCATTTATGGCTAAGCTAATGTAGACATGTATTTTCTTATTTTTGTAAGTGTTGAACAGCCACCTTTTTCCCCCCACAAAGATCTCAAAGTTGGCGTTTTCTACAAAGCTGTTGTGGACTAAAGGCTTACAAATAGTGATTTTTTTTTTTAATAAGAAATATGCATCAGACCCAAATATAATTAAATCAACTTCTTCCTGAGCAACTTAGAATTTGGAATGTGCTGAAAAGTTTCAATAAATAAATCAAAGATTTACCAGCTTATAACGTACCTTTTAAAAGTTAAGCAAAATATATTTAATGACAGAGAAATAGGCCATAGGATCAGGAATATTAGATGCTATGTGCCAGATAAATTTAAGAACTACCATTTGAGGAGGAGAGGCCAGGTTGATTGTTACAAAAATACAACAATATTAAAACCTAGCAAGTAAATCACAAAGCAGCTTCTGTATTCAGATTATAAGTAGTGATGGCTGAAGATACCATTAAACAAACAAACAGAAACAGACTTTACTGTAAGCGGCAGTGAACTCTCAGGAAGGGTGAATGTGTTAAGTGACTATAATCTGTTAAAACGTTGGCAGAAAAAACAGAATTTCAGAAACATGAGAATACTAGTTCTTTCCAAAATATAACAACTCCACAGTGTGTAAACTAATCATTACTCTCAATGTAATTTCATAGAAACCACTTAAAATATACAATGCAGCAGATTCATATTTTAGCTAATATGTTAGTTACTATCTGTGCCATTTTCAGCTTTCTTTAATGTGCTCCCCCACAGTAGTGCATTGCTACCACCAACCTGGGATGTTAATAATAAGAACAGAATCTTCTTCCTAGTATTTTCTGTAAGTTAGCATCTTGTCTTAACTCTCGTTTATTTTCATTCTCCGTGTATAGGAAAAGACTGAGGGGTGAAGAAGATCGACCATACTTTCTATTGGCTCTCAGCAGGCTCATGGAAGAGGAAAGCCTTGGAAAGCCCATTTGAGCTGATCCTGAGTTTTTATACCTCATCCATCACAAAATAACTTTTGCTTGATGTAGCAAACCGATGTATGACCTTACAGATGGCAGCCATGGAATAGGAACCAAAAATTTTCTGGCAGATGTTTGAGAGGGGATGTGAGATAGACAGAGGTGGATTGTCCTCATCCTGGCAAGCAGCTGCAACATCTCGTACCTGCTTCTTTCCTGTGCTCTGGGGACAGGAATTTATTGCTATTATTCTCTATTAGTTCAGCTTTCCCTGGCAACAACGGTGCATAAGAAGCCAAGGCCTCATCAAGACCCCAAACTCTCCCCTATTCTGCTGTGTAGCAGAAGGCCAAAGAGCTCTGCCCAGGGCCACCTGTGGGTCTGTCACTTCTGCACCTCCAGGGCTGGCAGGCTGGCCAACAGCCAGCGCACATCACAGGGAATCCCACTCCAGGGACACCCACCTGAATAACAACAGCACCTCATAGCAGTGCAACTTCTCTTTCACCAGTTTCCACCGATCTCTTTTCTAGTGTTGGCAGATAACATTTGTAGTGATTAACAAGGGCAACTTTCACAGTGGCTTTTTCAAACCTATCACTGAATCGGCTTTGGTTTCAGAGAGCACATCTTGTATTTGTCTGATGATTCTGAACTATTTCAACTCGAGAAGCTGTGTATGCTCATATTGTTAGTTTTCCTTCTAGCCACACTAAAAGCAGGAGTTTGGTGTTTGTGCTGATGGGGAAGCTGTGTTCAGATTCAGATGTGAACAATTAAACTGTGCAGTTGCAGAAATACAGGTCGTGCTTAATAGGAGCTTCAGATCACCTGAGCTTTTTAATGAGTAGCTTTTTTTTCATATCTTTGGATTTGTGACCCAAAAGAATAATAAAAATCTAAAAATACCATTCTTGAACATAAACCCCATATGTTACACCTTTTCCTTTAGTGTCCGATAGAAATATACTCAACTGCTGACATAAAGCTCTGCCTGGCACTTTAAATTTGTTGTTGCCATTCACTGACCTGGTAACATTTCCCACTCTGTGAATTAGAAGGTTTTACCAAAAATATCTGATTCCTGTAGCTTACCTTACACTCACTAGTGCTGATCTGGCAGAACAGCAGCCCCACTCCTCTGGCACAGATAATTCAAGGAGCTGTTACCTAGCCTCTTTCTGAGCCTGTTATCCTTGGATTTAAAGACAAAGCAATGGCTCTGACCATACCACTGGGATATCAGTGTGCTTTGGACAGAAAGAGGCACTCTTGCCTGTAGTTCATTAGCTGGTAGTTCATGCCACAGTAGTATGCCATGAAGACTTGTTTCTGGTCAAAGAGAGAGATGAGAATCTGTAAGATTTGCTTTTCAAGAATGCCTAATCTATTCTTTTGTATTTTGCAGTTCACAAATACTGTGTATTCCAAAACTTATTTTGTGACAGATGGTAGGTACTTCTCTCCTGAACTATGCTGTAGCAAGGATGCTATAGAGCCAACACTGTATAATGAATCAAACCTGCAAAATCAGGTATCTCCCAATGGCTCCAGCATGTGGGAATGGTCTCTTCTGTTCCATTTCAAATCCGCTGCGCATTAACTCAGTTCCTTAAGGAATTACTTTTAATTAACAATTAAAAAAAATCTCAAGAAAGCTGGAAGGGTCACCAGAAGAGAAAGGATAGCTCTTCCATCCATCACCTTTTATAGATATCCTCTAGCCACTTTTCATCATCTTCTTCCTCATCATTTATTGGTTCTTCTGTTTCCAGGGGAGAAGGAATGAAGAACTCAGGTCTGGGACTTGGTTTCCTGATATGAGACTTCAGTCCAAACTTGCGCTTCAGCAGGTGGAATTGTTCTTTGACATAGTAATAAAACTCATATTCGTATCTCATGCGTTGATAGAGGATCTGTATTGCTTCTGGAGAGGGGACGGTCTTTTTCACTGTCACAGTCAGATTGCCAAGTTTCCTATGCTCTGTAAAGAAAGAACAACAAGCAACATGGTGGGTGCTGATTAGTGAGACCAGACATAAATGTTTTAATTTAAACATTAAGGCATGGCCCTGCTAACATTACTGATACAAATGAGTTCAAGTTGTCTCTAATAATGGATTTACTTTTAACATGATATGAAAAAAAGACAGATGTTTGAAGTCAGACTTGCATGTTTAAATATGGCCATTCACACATCTTGTCTGCAGTCACCAAAGACTCTAATTGTCAATGGTTACCTGAAAATGCAAACCACATCATATGAGCTATGAGCATGAGCTACACGTAGAGAAACCCACAACTTTGCCTAGCTTTGGAAATTTGACGTCAGGCACGCCACCGAGCTTAACTAATCAATTATTTCCTATGTGGCATATGGTGACCTGTCTCTGTTGTGCTCTATTATAGTTCAAATCTAAACAGGTACTTGTCAACATGAATCCATCTCAGGGTAGCACCGAAAGGTTGTTGGCATCACCACATGACACCTTAGGATCAACTGTGCCTGTTAACTTTCTCATCCTGTTATACCTGTTAATGGAACTAGACTCATCTTCCTGTCATGCCCTGGAAGTTTTCACTACTTTTTTGTTCACCTGACAACTTTTGCTTTGGTAAACTGAAATACAAACCTTTTATTGTTGATAAGGAATTAGACTTACTAACAAAAATACTGAATTGTATCTTTGCCTTCTCTCTCAATAAATGAGTCTATCACTGGAGATGACTGTATTTAAATGAGCTGTAAAGCAAAATCTGAAGGCAATAATTTTGCTCTTTTCCAGATGGCAATTGGCTGCCAGAGCATCCTAAGTATTTTCATCCTAAGTATATAACATGGGAACCTAATTCTTATTGTAACAGCAGTTCTTCAAGTCAGAAGTATTCAAAAAGGTCAGGCCATGAAGGAAGCAAAGAAAAAGCTTACATGGAGGAAGCAGACAACAAAGAAAAATAAATGTTTCCAGCTGGGTTCCAGTGGCAGCAAACACCCTCACTTCCACAGGGAGTCCCTGTATCAAAATGTGATTTTACCATGGGCAGAGTTTTGCTCATGTAAGCAGAACAAATGGAGGTTTTCTGAAGCACCTGCCAGTGAAGCTTAACAAATGCTTAACATCTCTACAGAGAAACAGATTTTCACAACTGCTTACATATAAAGCTAAGCAATGCAGCGCTGGTTCCTAGCAGGAAAAGTTCTTGGGATTCCACAAGCTGTATGATTATCCAAGAGAAATAATCAAGAATAGCTTTTTAGGGAAGAGAGGAACTTTAAACAAAGACAAACCCTTTTATCCCAAGAGGTAATAAAATACTAGTAAGTCCATCTAGCAAGCACAACAGCAATGATCTTTAGACAAAAAGTTGGTACAAGATTTCAAATCCTGGAAAGTACAGCAGATGGGCAGAGCACAGCATTGAACATGAACGGCTTTCTTTAAATTTTAAAAGATTAATATTCATATAGATTAAGGTATCTACACTTGTAAAAAAATTCAATTTTCAGATTTTCATTTTCCTCCTTCAGAGTAAAAGAATTAGAGAAAAACAACTCAGAACATTTTAATAATACTACAAGAGACAAGTGCTGCTGGGCTGGACATCCTTTTAATCACTGGACTTCATTGTGTCACACTCATCTGGTGCAGAAGAAAAAAGTTATATCTGAAATATCTGTATCTGAAATAGTTTTGCTTATCAACTGCAGCAGAGTAATTTGAAACACAGGAAAAATGATACAAAGAGAAGACATGTTGACTAGCTTACCCAATGCAACACTGTTCTACAAAAAAAAAAATTTAAAGCATTAATTCTATTTTGCATCTACACTTTTAATTCCTTCTCTAAAGGAAGAATGGTTTTTATTAGTTGGTAACTATTAAAACATACTGCTTTGTAATTAAATGGAACTTCTATACCATAGTTAGTAGTTCTTTGCACTGAAATCTCTCTACTCATATATACAAGTAATTAAACAACTGAGTACACAGAGTCCTCTGTTCTTTAATTACAGTGATGCAAGGCAAAATATGCTCTATATTTACTGACTTTATCAATTTGCTTTGTTTTATTTAGATAGTCGTGAAATTATTAAAATATACAAAAAAAAAAAGCAGGAAGAGAGATGCAATTTTTAACATGCTATTTAACTAAGAAAAAGTGTAGAGGAAGGATCAGGAAATGCTTGATTTTCAAACAGACAATGGCATAGAAAGCAGGACCTGTGGTTAATGAATAATGTGAAGTATTTTTGGTGAAAATATCTGGTTCCCCAAGAGCTTATTCTCTTCTGCACCACCTTCACCCATAGACAGGAACAGACTAACAAATATCTCATCTTGTTAAATTCTTAGTCAAGTTGTTCAAGTTACCTTCAAATTGCTATTGATGGGTATGAGATGACTACATTCCAGAAAGGCCAATATAGTCAGTCTGTCCTCGGGTGAGAACACTTCCTTAGGATTACTGAGCACTTCAAGATATTCCTCCTTATTGTGCTTAACTGATGGCTCCTGCCAGCTTTGCAGTCTGGTTTTCTTTACAAATTCAGCAGCAAATATACACTACTAAATACTGCATTTATTAGCTTAAGCCTTTATACTGCCTGCCAACTTTGTTTTTATTTTACGTAAGTTATTTCTGCTACAGAAAACTCCATTTAGCTCACTGGAAAAAGCTCTTTACTTATACAGTCCCTCCAGGACTGTAAGTGGGGAAAGCCACTTTCACAGCTCCAGCGCCCTTCGGTGGCTGCTGTCCCAGCAGAGAGAGGCACTTGTGCTCAGCCCAGGAGCGCTGCCAACAAGGACAAGGTGAGAAGCACGAGACTGTTTTCTTTGGGGGCAGCAGCAGCCAAAGGCACTGTCCTACTGGTGTGCCAGGCAGGGAGCAGCCCGGTGCTCCGTGCCACCCTGGCAGCACAATACACTCCTCAGAATTTGCTGTTGCAGTGGCACAGGGGTTTCTGTGCAATTCTCTGCTCTGTTCACACGCCTGTGACTACAGAAGTACACACCCGAACACACAGAAACAGCCACACTCGGGAAGGCTGCAGGGGCTGTGTAAATTTTCTGGCTCCTGCTTGTTTGTCTTGCAGCACAATCATCAGAACTGCAGAGCGTGAAGAGCTGTGAGGTGTGGGCTGGATGGCTGTGCCTGGCTGCAAGCTCAGCCTTTTGATGAAACAACTGGACTCTGCTACTTTTTGTACTTGAACTTTATTTAGACTACGTTTTAATCTTAAAGACTCTTAAAAGGCTCTCTAATACAAATATGGATGAAATCACAAAACTGCCCCTTGAAGTCACCTCAGGCACCTCTTCTCATCATAGAAGCAAAATGGAAAATTAGGTAGATCTGGCTTAAAGCCAAAATACCAATCTGCATATGCTACATAAACCATGCTGCCCCACCAAAGGACCCCCATTTTATGACCTTTGAGACAGCTAACCAGATGGAGGGCAACAAACTATACCATTTACTTCTTAGGGTTATTTTTAAAAAAATGTGTTTGCTTTGGCATTATTTTAAATTACTAGAAGAATGTACTATACAGTAATGCACCTCCCAGGGCAGCCTGCTCATACCTTAAATTAAGACTAAACTGGTATGCAGATAGGAATGAAGAAAATTAAATTCTTTTGGGTTACCACTTGATGAGTGTTTACTGTTACTTTCCACACTCTCACTTTTTTTTTTTTTAAAACTAAGAAATGGACATTACTCACTGCAGCAATTCAAACCATAGGGAAAAGTGAGTTTTATAACTTGTGGCTCCAAAAACCCTGAATTGCCATATTTAGACAAAATGATCCTAAAGGCATTCTCCACCTCAGAAGAAACTTTCAGAACGATGTGCTCTCCAGTGTCCCGCTGTTTTGGGGGTGCCGTGCAGAGGCTGCTCCTCAGTACCGCTCCTGGATGAAGCCACAGGCAGCCAGAGCCCCGGGGGGGCCCTTGAGGAGATGTGAGGGAGGCTGGAGGCAGTACAGGGTGGCTGGAGGCCAGCAGAGCCGTGGGCTTGCTGGGCTCACACCCACAGTGGGAGAAGGCCACGCCGAGCTGCGCTGCTCCCACGGCTGTGAGAACACGCTGGCTGTCACAGACACAGCAAACTCATTTCTGCAATGGGCAGGGAGGCTCTCTGTCTCAATTGTATGCAGCTGAGTTACAGCACACACCTACTTCTCCAGAGTTTTAAATGGAAATAAACATATGTCACTGTGGTTAGATGTGATGTATGAAGGGGCGAGGGTCTCTGCTTGATCTGCGTCTCATTGCTGTGGTGCCAACCAGGGCTCTGATGGCTACGCTAGAAATGATCTGCCCCAGAATGTTCAATTGCAGCTTAGCAAAAAAATTTCTGGCACAATTGATTTGCTTCACAAACTTGAAATTTTTAGCCTGGCTCTTGAAGGATATCTGGAAAAGGACAGTTCGGGGAGAACGGATGAGACACTGATGTGCTGGCTTGCATGTCTTTCCAACGGCCATTGGGCTACTGCTGCTCAGGAGTCTCAGCCCAGGGCAGGTCCCTGGATCTGAGCTGGAGGAGGGAGGGTGTGCTGCAGCCACACTCTGCGATGGAGCACCTTGCTTAGGCTCATGTTTGTTAATGGAAAGCAGGGATGGTGGAGAAAATCTAATAGAGACACTGACCAGGCAGAAATATATTAATCAAAACTGATGGAAAAGTGAGGTAGCAATTTGTCCCACAGTATCTACGAACTTCATCTGAAATACAATGAATCCCAGTTATTAACCTCTTTACCACTAGTTTACTCTCAGTTATTCACACCAACAAAATATGGTGTTTTAACAACACATAGATAAAGAGTGGACTCTCATGTGCGTACTGGGGACAGTCATGCTAGGCTCACAGCAATGCTTGCTTGGCTTTAGCACTTCTGAATTATTGTGGTGCTTTGCTCACACAGAACAACTCCTAACTCCAGGGATTAAGAGAACTCTTGCACACTGGCACACAGCCGTTTCCTATCTCCTAAAGGTCAGGTGTGAATCGCTCTGAAAGAGCAGCTCTCCAGAGATCATGGAAACTCCCAGAACTTCAGGGATCTGCAATCCTGGGCAATGAACATCCTATTATTTATCAAACAGGGATCTTGGGAGCAAATACAACAGCCTGTAATCGGCCCAGTCACTGTAAAGTGATGGAACTAGGTGAGACAGCAATGTTCTTTCTTCTTCCTTACCACTACAATGAATAAAGAAGTTGGAGGAAAGACTAGTCTCCCTGTTAACCTTATATAAATTCCTTATTTGTATTAGCATAGAAAAAAATGCAGGAAGCTCTGATAATGACAAGGTGGCACAGAAAAATGGAGCGATGCCAAAACAGAGATTAGCCAGGAAGAGTTCAAAGAGATAATCTAAAAGACACGTAATCAAACAACTACTGATGTTCAAGGATGTAAACACCAAGGAGGCATGATAGAAAATCACAGCAAGAAAGAAAGATGAAGAAAAAAGAAAATAAAAGTTAGTGATAAGTATATAAATATAAGGAGGTACCTTGGGCTGATAAGGCATAAATGACAAACATCTTCCTACACTATGCAAGTAACTTATATTTGGAGAATATTGCAGAGGTCAGCACTGCACTGGTCTGGCTGTCAACTGGACAGCACAACAGCGATATGAATTCAACGGTGCTGTTACATAACTTGAGCTGTTAAAGGCATTATATCACTATTATGAAACACTTGCCATACAACACACTCAGCAATGCTAATATGTAACTTTCTCCAGCTACTACTCTCTGAAGTTTCTTCTCCAAGCAATTACTATTGCAACGAAATCTCTAAACTCTCCTCCTGGAAATGTCACAGTGCCCTTGCTCCCACCAATTCAGAGCTGTGGATCCAACAACATGGACTTCCAGCTGCGTGGGATGCTTCAGCCAACCCTGCTGTACCACACGCTGCCTCTGATGCTGTCCTCAGCCTGGAAATTGCTGTATCTCACACAAGATCAGATGACAAATCTCAGCATGATCTTCTAAGAGACTCCTTTATTTGGTGCATTTTAATGTTGCATTTCCAGTTCAGGTAGGTTAACACAGAACAAAAAGAAAAGTTGAAAAATAATCCACACTGGTAGAATGAACAGGCAGATTCTTATGAGAATGTGGTCAGGTACTTTTATAGCCATGAAGCAACATTTAAGTTGAACTAGACAGAGTTGGAGGTGCCAAAACCAAAGTCATCTGCAGAGGAAATGCCAGGATTGTCTAGTTTGAGTTGCCGAATGAACTGCTACGGTTGCAGCTCATACGCTGCAATTTCTAATGTATCTTTTACAGCTGTTTAAGAGTTACTGAATGAATCCAGTCAAATCTGGATCTGACAAAACCACAATTTAAAAATAGGTTCTTACAGATGGCTTGTGAACAGTGCTGCATAGTAGGTTAATCAGATACTAACATTATCACTTTTTTGCAGACAGAAGAGAGAGTTGCAATGACCGAGACAAATTTCAGCAGTGCTTACGAGCAGGAAAAGCTTCACCACAGCTATGCAGAAAGCCTGCAGAAATACAGTCCAGGATTTGAGAATCTAGAGCAGGCATCTTGCCTTTGTGCTTCAAGTCATGGTAGGCTGCTATCTGTGATTTTTGTCCACAAAAAGGAAATGATGAAGAGGCGTGCTGTGCAAGCTAAGATGTCCAAGAGGGATGGAGAGAGGTGGAGGTATCTTTATTTCCATATATAGTATTGGTAAGTGAAACACTGGCATATAGCATCCAGTTTTGCAACCACATCCTAAATCAGGAAGAGTATGAAAACAGCCTCAGAATGAACACTGGGGTTGAAAGGGACACTTTGGAGAAAGATGATAAATTTGCTCTGGTCAGCTTACCAAAAAAAGATGATTGAGAGGTGACTTGTTCACAGCATCTGCATATTTTCATGGTGAGAAAACTATGGGTACTGAAGAGTTGGAAGCAGGAACCAGACAAATGCAGACTGGAAGTATGGCACTGCTTTCTTGAAGTGGTGAAGGTGATTAATTGTTAGTACAAAATGAACACACTTGATTGGCTATCACTTGATAATTTTGCATCAATGATGGATAACTTAATGAACTCGAGACACTGGTCTCTATGCAGAAGAGAGACTGTGTGGCCTGTAGCACACAGGAAGCCAAGCTCAATGACCCAATGATCCATTTAAGTCTTTCACAGATTCAAGTTTCGAACATCTTGCTTGTGTCAGCTTCCAAGTCAGAAGCATCACATACAAAAGCCTTTTTGTCACTGCACTTTAGATACCTCAGTGGGAATGTCTTTTTTAGAAGATGTCTGAACACCCAATTTGCTATGTTTTCCGTTTCTTGACTGTTCAAACCTAGTAGTCACCATCCTGTAGTATCAGGCCTTGCAGGAATGGGAAATAATCCTATATTTTTTCAAAAAAATATTGAGACTATAGCCTTAAAAATTGTTAATTCTAAATGCAGCTACTTATACTCTTAGTCTCTTAGACTTAAACCTAAGTCTTCCAAGAGCATACATATGACTGCTTATTTCTTTATATAACTACTGAAATAAAAAATGAATGCAAAATACTAACTAGGATACAAGTAATATCCAGTAATAAAACTTATGCACTGCCAAGGCTAAATCACAACTGATGGGAGATACAGGACTGGGAAGATGGATGTTACACTATGAAGGCTACTATTAAAATGGGGGAAAAAAGATGCTATTGGTTCTTTTCTCTCTTGTGAGAAAGTTGCCAGTTCCAGAAGATTTTCTCCTAACCATGTCTGCACACACACAACTGAAAGCCCCAAAATGGTTTTATTTCTTATTATTTCAAGTTACAGGCGGTCAAGAGAAAATTGTCTCTTTTGCCCTTAGGTTCTTTTGTGTATAATGAGTGACTGAAGGCAGCCAGGGGCCGAGGCACTGCTGCAGAAGGAAGAATGCTACCAGAGCAGAAACAACACACTGTTCCTTTCAAGTTCACCCCCTCCTGGCCCACATCCCGACTGCCTTGGCCAGCTGCCAGGAGATCGGGACAAAGGCTTCCTCCTCTGGCCAAAACCGAGGAAAAGGGTCTGTTGTTTAACACAGGCAGACTTGTTTCAGCAAGAGAAAAAAATAAAAAGACGGGGAATTATATTAACTAGAAGCCCTGGGAGAGGAGAGTAATCTCATAGTGTGGCTAATGCAATTCTTACCCTGTGCTTTTCCTGGAGAGGGAACATCTTGATTTTCTACTGTTCAGGCTAGAAGGCAAAGTATAATGTCCCAATAGGGCTAAGCTCTAAGGCTGCCAGGGTCTCCATGTCCCCTGAGGTCACTATGAACCAGAAACAAGAATCCATCTTTCCTCCTTTCAGGAAGCTCCAGGCAATCCACTCTGCCCAACATGCCTGTAGTAACAGGCTCATATGAAGGGCAAGTGTCCTCACTCACAAAAAGACAGTAATTCCTATGCACCTAGGAGACCTCCAAGAGTCTGACAGATAGATAAGCCAAACATTTAGCTATCTCAGGACTTCATAGTGACCAAAACTCCTGCTGGATTTCCACAAATGCAACCCAAGTCAAGGTGAATTCACGCTTGGGTTTTCACTGCCTGTGTTACAGAGCCTGCAGCCATGTCTGCAATGAGGAACCTGGGACACTTGGGATTTGCTGTGATTTGAGTTTGTCTCTCTCCTGGAAATCTTGGAGGCAGATACTGCTGCAGAAGTTACGGAGACACACTGGCTCTTCATGCCAACCTCAGCACTTTAGCAGTGCAGCCACAGGTGAGGGATGGGGGCTTGAGAAAGGCAGAAGAAATTCCCTAGGTCTGGTGTGACCCACTTGATCCCAAAGCACTCCCTAAGAGGCTGTATCACAGGATGTAGTGTCTCCTGTGACAGGAGACTATCCCTGGCAATTCTTTATATGCATGAGAGCTTTTGGAAACAGGCCCCAATTCAAGGATATGTATAATTTTAATCTGTTTCCGTTAATATAAATGAATACAGAACATTTTTAGGTGCCTAGAAGCTGTCTGACCACCATCAAGATTTACACATGCATGTACTCGCTCAATATTCCAGGCGATATATTTTCTTCCAGAAGGAGTGTGAAAATAGCATTTCTGACATACTTATGAGACTAAGATCTTGGAAGATAAAGGCTTCCCCATGCACTCCATCCATCTGTACCAGCCAACAGCAAATACAGCTGCCTCTGTAGTAACTCTCACCTGTCTTCTGGGACTGACACGATCAGCTCCAGCACACCTTTACCATTCTCGCTTGTGCATCAGCACCAAGAACAATCATTGAGGGAACAGGGCTTGCTCAATGATCTTTTTAAATTCAACTCCCATTTAACATTAATGTACTGACAGGGAAGAGATACAGGGGCACATCATTTTGCCATCTATCACCTTCTTTACAGGAAGTACATTCTCAGTAGCCTTAACTCTATTGCTTGTTAAAGGACTTAGCTGAACACTCTGAAAGCACACATGAATAGGAATGAGAGACTTATGGGGTATGAAAAGCAGTTGCTCCTGCACTTAATCCTGTAAATTGTCTTATGTCTGCAGTATTTCAACCAGTAGTTTCATGCCAGTGTTAGAGAGACTGGCTAGTATCAAAGTCTCCAGGATAGTCTGCACATTAGTTTAATGACAATACTAGACCTGACATAATGACTACTGTGCTTCAAAGTTATACTGCACAAACCTTTGCCTTGTGATTAACAAAACAGGAGATAAAATGATCTGCTGTCTTTTTCCATTTCAGTATTTACAGGAACTCGTAAATGTTAACACCTCTGAATAAGAATAAAATGAGACAGAAACCAGGCAGTGTGACAGCAATTAGGAAAAGCTCTACAAGGTAAATCAATTTTGGGAGGGAATGAGGTTACTAAAAGGAACACTATGCGTGCAACAACCTAGGCTTTTTTTGGAGAACATTGCAATTTTCTACAACGCAATCTTCAGGAGTGGCAGAATAAAGACATTCAACGTTACTCACAAGATGTGCAGTGCTAGAAGTTACATCAAGATAAAGACACAAACCTGTTGAGGCAGGTTGGACACAGTCAGCAGTCAAGCACCCATGTGGCCATTTGCTTGCTCCCACAGAGGGAGGATGGAGAGAACAGGAAGAACAAAAGCAAGAAAACGTGTGGGTAGAGATAAGAACAGTTTAATCTGGAGGAGGTGGGGAGGGAGGGAGTGATGCAAATGACATCCCTTCCCCATTCCCCAGTCAGTGCATAAGCAATGGCAATCCCAGAAGCCAAAGATCCCACTCCTTCCTCCACCCCTACTTTTACTGATAACTGAACATGTTGTTATATGGTATGAACTATCTCTTTGATCAGTCTGGGTCAGTTGTCCCAGCTGTGTCCTCTCCCAACCTCTTGCCCATCCCCAGCCTACTGACCAAAGAGCAAAGTGACAAGAAGAGAAGGCATTGATGCTGTGTGAATTCTGTAAGTAAATTTAACTTGATAACATAACACAACACAGGAAATACCATAAAGAACCAAAAGTCAATACTTCAGTGCCCTATTTCAACATCTATTCCTCTGAACCACAAATCTGAGCCTGAATCTACAAAATCCTATTCAATTTGCTAAGCTTACTAGAAGAATATTTTTTTTCAATACAGAATATTTTAATGAAGTTCTGTGGAAAACAAAATGAAAAAGTTATCTGAGAGAATAGTACATGAAAGGTTTCCATAGTAAGAAATACAATGAAAAAAAAACAATCAAGCCAAGTTTAGAAAGGCCTGTCCAAAAAATAAAAAAGTTCACCTCTGGATCAGTGTACATTTGTGTAGAAGGGACATTGACCACGTTGATGTGTATGTGCACTTACATGTAACAACAGGGCTCTGAGGCACGTGTTTACACCAAGGATTGGTGCTCAGTGGGTGACCAATGCACACCATCAGGATTTGTCTTAGAATCATATAATCACTAAGGTTGAAAAGACCTCCAAGTTCACTGAGTTCAGCCTTTGACAGAACACACCATGTCAACTGAACCATAGCAGTAATTGCCACATTCAGTCTTTCCTTGAACACTTCCAGGGATGGTGACTCTACCACTTCCCTGGGAAGTTTCTTCCAATGCTCAGATGCTCTTTCAGGAAGAACATTTTGCTGACGTCCAACCTGAACAGTCCCTGGTGCAAGTTAAGGCCATTTCCTCCTACTGGTTCCCTGGCAGAAGAGATCGACTTGGCTACAGCCTCCTTCCAGGTAGTTGTAGAGAAGGGTAAGGTGTCACCTGAGCCTTCTTTTCTCCAGCTTAAACAAGCCCAGCTCCTTCAGCTGCTCCTCATATGACTTCCGCTCTAAACCTTTTACCAGCTCTGTTGTTCTCTGGACACTCTCCAGCACCTCAATGTCTTTCTTGCAGTGAGGAGCTCAGAACTGCACACAGCATTCGAGGTGCGACCTCACCAGTACCCAGTACAGGGGGACAGTCACTGCCCTGGTCCTGCTGGCCACACTGTGTCTGACACAGGCCAGGTTGTCTTTGGCCTTTTTGCCCACCTGGGCACACACTGGCTCGTGTTAAGCCAGCTGTCAACAGCACTCTCAGGTCCTTCTCTGCTGAGCCACTTTCCAGCAAAAAAAAAACTATTGAGGAGGTTGTCCTCTGCTACTGAGTGTGCAGCTTTGGGAGGGACACACGTGGAGCTGTTGAAGGAGGAAGGGTACACCCAACCTAACCAGTCAAAACAGCAGAATCAACCCTGGCAGTCAATGGGGGCACAGATGCTGCAGCTAGATTGCCTTCACATCCAGTCTTAGTGCTGAGTATGCAGGTCCTAGAACACAATCCAATGCCTGGATGGGGCCAAGTTGATCAGTAAACCCAGAGGTGCTGGGAGTATGAAATTGTGACTCTGAGCTCTTTAAAAACACATTCCTCACAGGCTACTCTAGTACGTCCAGATACTGTGGTCATCAGCTTCTAAATAAACAAAGTAACCTGGGCACATCACGTTCAGCTGAAACTTCATCCATCTGCTTGCCATAGTGGCTGACAGCATTTCTGGCACATTCCCAGAACATTTAATTTTATTAAGTACATTTACTGAAGAAATGAAAACCCTTAAACTGAGTAAATATAGAGTCCTCATAAATATAACTAGGTTTTTTTTCATTTTGTTTTAGTAACAGTGGGAAATGAAAAACTGCAAGGCTAAAGGAAGTGAAGAGGCTATTTATGTAGCATGGGAAAAATTAAACTGAGATTCAACACTTTAAAGTGGGTGACATCTGTTTATCAAAATACTTTTTTTGTATCTTTTGCTTTTTGTCTCTTCCTGCTAAGACTCAGAAATGGGGATGCAGTGATTCAACCTTTGATTTTAGCATCAATCTAGGCAAGTTTTGCCTTTATTTCAAGAGCAAAATATTGGTCCAGCAGTGCCAATTGCTAATGAAATATACTAATGTATCATGTACCATTTCTTCACTAAATTACTCACACATGTATACACAGTATGAAAAGATGTGTGGGACTAGAGTTTTTCCCTTTTTGCACATAAGCTACAAAGTGGCTATGTGCTTAACATTTTATTACTTTTGAAGCAGTGGGATGCACACCAAGATGTGGTCTGAAAGGGTAACTGAAGCAGTCTGTTAACTGAGCAGATGAATTAAGCAGGAACTCAAACCACTGATTTCTACAAGTAGCTTGCAAAAACATGCACCAAGGAAAATAATTTTCAATGACTCAAAGCAGAACCTTTGGTTAAGTGGCATATCTGCCCTTAAACTAGGCTAAATAAGGTGTTCTGCAAATGCACAAAGTACCATATTCCACCAACAGCAGAAGGCATTGCCAAATAAATTCTGAAATTTAATATACAGACAGATATGCTTTGCAGTTTCACTGGTCTTCTGTTAGCAAAAGCCCAAGATGGACTGGGCTGACATCTTTGGTAAGCTGCTTGCTAAAGAGTAAGACAACAGACTGAGTTTTCTAGCTATCAACCACTTGCAATGGCACGTTTGCACAGAAAGACAAAGTTGTACGAGATGCAATTTGTTCTTGTTATTTTCCACTAAAAACAACTGACTATAAAAAGGGTTTACTGTTCTCCAGGAGCTGTTCTTGGTACATCTGGATGACTATATATGTATATCAGGATGTGTGTGTGTGTGTGTGTGTGTATGCCCATCATAATAATGTTTTTCTTTAAAGTGCTTAGAGCACTCATCTCACCCTTTTCACTATGCTGACTGGAAAGAACAATTTGCCATTTGCAAACAAAACAAACCAAAACAATCTTAACAGAGGAAATTGTTCCATCGTGCTTAAAAAGAATACACACCCTCCATGCTTAGCATCTCACCTGGTCATTACAGAAAATCAATGAATTGGCTTTGCACACAAAGTCATGAGCTAGACTAAGTACTGAAATTCCAGAAGGAATATGAACTCTTCAAAATGTTATTTGGTATCCAGGATTCCCAGTTGATGTCCTGACTCTAATAGCTTTTAATTGCCGTCACAGACACTCAAAATTTACCACAGTTTACTACTTACTGAATTAAATAAGAATGGAAATAGATAGGAGTCTAGAGTGGAAAAAAACCCACACCTGAAATATCCACACATCCAGACATAATAACTCTAAGGAAGATGCGGAAAGCATGTGATACTTCTGTGGTGCAACCAGACAACACTGGTCTCTATGAACCAGGATTCAGTGCAAAAAACAGACTGAGGACTTCTCAAACACCAAAACATTAGCTGCGGGCAGTGAGTGGCCAGAGATGTAGCTAATCCAAAAATGTGCTGATCCAAAAATCTTGGAGAGAATATGGAGGAAGCAACTGGTGAAATTACCTCACTGCCAAATACCTGAGCAGGTAGGTTCAACCATCATCCTTCACCCCAATTGGTCCTGCCATGCTTCACCCTCTTCAAGGTCCCTTCATAGTTTTACTGTCCAAAATCCTTCCCCAGGTTCCCATCTTCTACAGTTCATACACTCTCTAGCAGTTGCTTTGGTCACCATGCAGGGGTTTCTTGAGACTTTACTGGAATAGATCTTCCTCTTCATTCACCTCCTTTGCTCTTGGTAAGGGAGTCCTGGGCTTCTGCTGTGTTTCCGTGCCCCACAGGGGAACTAAGAATCACTGCAGAAAAATATAGTGGGGGCTAAAAATTCCACCAAAACTTAAATCAAATAGCACTCAATGATGCACAGATCTGTCTATTGGATAAGCAAGGAAAGCACTAAGAAGGATGACATAAACTTTGTTTTTGTAGGCATACTTCATCCTTGCTCCTACAAACACTACTGCATGTCAACTCCTAGCCAGCATCCCTGTGTACTACCCTACTGTGTACCAGTATGCAGCATGAGTCAGGAGTATTCCTGCTGATGAACTCCAGACAGCTACTCAGGGCACCAAACAAGCTCCAGAGAGAGAAACAGCCATTTACCTCGTTTCACTGGTCATGCAGAGAGTTCAGTTTCCCCAATACATAATTTAAGTGCTGACATTAAATAATGTCAATACCCAGGGAAGTAAGGCAGGTTTGTCAGCTGTCTGAAGACTGCTCAAGGATGAGTCATGGCTACTGTGAAATTGGCAGAGCACTCATGGAACAGTAGAGAGTGGAAGAAAACTTAAAAGATAAAAATAAGACTTCAATGCACAGAAAATATTTAGCGGTATTTAGGATAAAACAGAGTTTTTGGTGAATATTTTCATTCAACGTTTTAAACAAATTTGGTTTGGCTATGCTGTCACTTCTGTCATGTCCAATTTCCACTAGCTTTTGGAAGATGTCTATTATATATCAGTCACCCATTAATTCCATACTCTCATTTTATGTAACAGAAAAAGCATGTGTTCCTGCCCAAGCAAACCTCCAAACTTGGTAACATCCTAAAAGCCACAGGAGCACAGCTCTGCAAAGCACTGTGGGCTCTGGGTGACTCTGTGCACCCATGGCTCTCTGTATGCACTAAACCCTGCTGCAGCAACATCTGTGTGCTCCCTGCCCCTGTCTTCCCTCCACACAGGCCCAACACAACCACTGGGCTCTCCCAGGAACTTGTGCTCCACTTCCTTCTAGTGAGAAAGAAGCAAAGCCTGAAAGAGCCCACCCCTTCTGTTCCCTTTCTTTTGCTAGATCAAACAGTACTCTTTATCAGTCTCTTTTTCCCCCTCCCACTCCACAAATACCAAGAAATAAAATAATGTAGATGATGGCTTGGAAATGAATCAAAGCAGTCAAGAAGCAGAGACAGACAAACACACAGTTTTTATTCTAAGCCCTACATTTGGAACCTCTGCTACGCCGAAGATGTGATACCCATAATGACTCACAGGTACATGTGTACCCTGAGAACAGCAATGCATCACACAGAAACACAACTGCACAGGCCCTTCAAAATTCAGTTGAAAGGAACAAAATGGAAGAAGACAAACCCCATTCAAAACTTGCATTACACAAAAGGTATCGAATAAAATCATATTGTAAAAGGCACAACAATAAGCTATATTATTTTATCATTAATCTGTCAGAGCACAAGAAATTAGGTTTTTTCCTATGCTGGATGGATAGAGCAATTACAGGGAAGCCAGCCCAGAAAAAACAACCACAAGGAAAGCAAACTGATTGTGAGGAGAGTATTTCAGGGCCTGAGAACAGAACAGGAGTGCTTGCGGGGGCAGACAACAGATGCTGCTCCAGCAAACAGCAGAGCAGGGAGAGATGGGTAAGTGCTGGCATTTACTTGCCGTTTTAACTTAAGCAATTGGAGGAAGATAATAATTTAAGACACTGCCTCCTGGATAGCTTTTGTATTTCTCCCGAGTCTCCAATTATTATATTTTTCTCTCTCTTCAATATCCTCATTTCCCCTGGGTATACACTGACCAGCAACTTGCATTCTCTAGAAATCCTCCCACTAGCTATCTGGAAAGAAATTTATGCTAGGGGGCATAACCCTCTTCTAACATGTAGATGCCTTTAAAACCACAAGTCATCTTCAGAAAGCAAACTGCACAGAGATGCATAAAGAATTCCTCCAAGACCTATTTTGGAGGCAAGTAAATTCAGCCAACTCACAAACATCAGCAGTAATTTCAATTCAGTAAGCATAACTGGCATTCCCAAAACCTTCGCCCAAACCACACAACCTCCTTGCACGTGCACTTCTTCTAAAAATATTTTTTCTTGCTCTGTTTTTGTGCTCACTTTTTGCCCTCGGCCTTCATGATAAAAATTTTCTGGGTGAGCCCTGGAGAACTGAGCAGACCAAACACTAATTCTCATATGGAATTTATTTAGAGGGGAAGAAAAAAATCCCTTAAGTTGAGTAGTTACGTTATTTTGAACTGGTTTTATATTTTATGCGTACATAGTGGAGCTGGAATTTCAGGGCTGGCTTTTGTTTGCATTCATCAAGAAACATTTGTTATATGAGCTGCTGCTACTGCTACCAAAACAGCTGCTGCTCACTGCTAGAAAACCAGAGGCCAACTCAACAGTTTCTTTCTTTCTCTGGTAAGTCTAGCTGGAAAATGAGGCCTGGTGTGTCTGCAGAAAATTACCTTTCTTTGGCTTTGCTGTCATCCTTGCCACTTTTCGCTTACCCAGAATGCAAACTTGAAAGAGAACGGATAAATCAGAACAAGAGCAGGCACGTTCTGATGCTCCTGAATCACCTACCATTAAACACAAATCAGAACTACAGCTGTTTGAACTCCCTGCTTTGCAGCTAGGGCAGCACCTCCAACGTGAATGCCTTTCTTTCAGCTGCTCTTGCAATTCAGACGGGATTTTACCCTTCTGTCCTGCATCATCATATTCTGCCATCTGGAAAAACTGAGTCATGACTTGATCTAGCTTCACATAAAAATTTCTTCTGTAGGTGACTGGTGCCCTGTGCAGAGAAAAATACCCACCCATCTGATAATGTGTGCACTTTCCTACCAAGCTCCATACGGATCAGGACTCAGAGCATCTGTGGACTGCAGCTCTAAATGCCGAGGACAGACTGCAGCTGCACTTCAATGAGCTGAATTTTAATGCTTTGCTTTGTTATGATTAGTAAACCACTTCAGTGTTGTTTTTGTTGCTCCCTGGTAACATCATATCAGCACTGACTTCTCTTACCTCAGACATAGCTTTTTGAGAGAACATTTATCCCAGGCTGGAGCACAGTCCCTGCAAGACTTCACTTACTTTAGAAAGTGAATGAATGCCTACCTCTTTCACCAGCTTTATCCTGCAGGAGACCACTCTTTCTCCTGTCCTAATGCCCAATTTTCTTAAAGAGCTTTTGGACAGAGATCTTGCTGAAAATTACATCTGTACCATCTCATATCACTGTGCTTGCTGAGTCCTTTAAGATTTTACAAATGCCATGCTGACTTTTCCCTATTGTCTATTAATCACATCCTCTATTATAGTTCCTCCCAGTATGTCAGTTTGATTCTTTCATCTGTTGGTGTCTAGGTGACAATTGCAGCCCTCTAAAAGCTTGAGAGTGATCTTACCTATTCTTCCAAAATAGCTGCTGATTGAATCAGGGGACACCCCACAGAGTTGGTAACTTCAGTTTCAAAGAAATCCCTGGTGAATACTTGCTCACACAGCAGCATCCCTAACACTGCCAAGGAGTAAAGACAGCTGTGGAGTACAAAATGCCACACCCCAACACTTACCTGTACTATAGATGGCATCTGCAAGTAACTGAAAAGATACTAAAACAGAGCGCAAATAGTACAACTCAAAAGGTAAGATTTATGAAGTGCAGTAAGAATGTTGGAGATAAGCAAAGAAAACTGGAGAGAAGACAGTAATAAAAGAACACAATGGGAATGCAGTTTGGAAGGGGAGGAAACTGGGAAGATGAGCCTAGAGAGAAACAGAGGGGAGGATGCTCTTTCATGCTACATTTGAAAATTTGTGATTCAACTCCAAGAACAGAGAAAAAGAAGAAAACCAGAATCTTCACTGCTATATTTAGTAAAACCCTCTTTTCTTGCTATAGCTTCTAGGAGAGCAAGTTTTCAAGAGGAACAGATCAAAAAGGCTGGGAAATTCCAACAAGGAAAGGAACTAGGGAACATAACTCTCTTAAGAAAGACTTTTGGGAGAGCAAGGGGTCAGCTCTCCAGCACTGTAAACTGCCTTCAGAGCAGATAAAGCAAAGGGGTTCACAGGAAGGAGCACAGGCACGGTGTGAAGCTGTGTTCAAGTGAGGAGTGATGGCTGGGAGACACCCCAGCTGAGCATACAGCTGTGTAGCAGCTGAGAGCTACACTGCTAACGTATTTACTTCATTTTAATTCTTACAATTTTGTCATCAAGAGCTGACCCTTGCACTTTGCTGAAATTCATGTTACTAATTCTTTCCCTTCTTTTCTAATAGTAGCAAAAGTGCCCTAAAGATGATTTTAGAGCACAGTACACTGTCCTCTGGGAGCAGGTGGTCCCTTTACAGATGTACCTTGGGGATGTCTCTTCCCTAAGACTGTCTCCCTGCACTTCTCCCAGCTGCCCACTGTCTCTCTCTCCCTGACTCTTCTCAGCCACCTAGCCCTGATGTGGTAGGAAAAAATCCTTTTGGTGTTAGCTTTAATGCCTTTTGCAAGTTGCGTGGCAGGAATTGCTATAATTTCACACCTAACTTGTCAGAATTTATGCTCTCTCATGTTTTCCTAATTTTAATTATTACAACATTTTAATTACTATAGCAGCTGATTCGCATCACTGTAAAAACTTGGTATTAAATTGGAACGTTTATGTGAAAATCTACGTAATTCCTAAGGGACGGCTCCTTGTCCCCACCGTACAAAAATTACAGGTAAAAGTGTTTTAACAACTCAATTTCTTTTCTATAGCTACCTTATCTTTAATGTTTTCCAAGACATTTCTGAGCCAAAGATACTGGCTCATGGTAGTTGCATTGTTCTTGCAAAATGCCTTGGGGGTAAGAAAAATCAATTTAACCTGCAGCCCATTCTGCCACTGATACAGCGATTTAGTCTGAGAAGAAAAGCGCAATAACTTTATTTGAAGACTGAAAATAAGATTATCCTCCTAAAAGCTAAATGAATAGTCAGCTCTGTGATCTGCTTCATATTGCTCCTGTCTTCAATGCCAAATATGCTTTGTTTTCAATTAAGAGGTGTTTCTCCCCTGAAAACACACTGTGGGATACACTGATAACTGAGCTAAATTCTCAGTTGTTTTGGTCCTATTATTAATAAAAGTTTTTTATGTTCCAGCCTCAGCCACCTTGTGCAGCTTGCTTGTTTCCATGTAGGTGAAATGAAGACCTGTTCACCTGGGAACAGAAGCAGGCCTATTAACTGGGATTTAATGGCTCTTTCTCCATGCCTTCTGTTGCCTGGGCAGAGAACAAAGTTGTCAAAGAAACAATCTGCATAATCTGTTACCACTGTAATTTTTGTTTAAATGCTATTTTTAAAGCAGAAGCAGTAAGGGAGGTTTAGCTGAAATGCTACTGATTAAAATAGCATTATGATTTTATTTACTAAGTTACTCAAGAAGGAATGAACTGTCATTGCAGGCTTTAACTGCCTGTCATTAAAATGTTTGTGGTATATGGTCATCAGTAACCCTGGATTATTTATGAAATATCACTAATGCTGTATCCAAATGCAGATTTCCCTCTGTGCTGGAGCTTTAACAAAGTTGGCTATCCATGGGTTTTCCATTTTGTGATACTAGGAACAGGAAATATTCAAAAGATGCATCAGGGAATGAACCTCAGATGAGCAGCAGGAGTACACTTAGAAACCATAACATCTTTAGTGACTGATATGCTCATTAGATAAACAGGACTGTTGCTTGGAAGATATCAGCACCAAGCCTTCAAAATGATCTCCTGACATACACACACAAAAAAATACACATGGATTCTTGATGTGTGAGATGTAAGGGCTTGTTTGACTGGTCCCTTGGGATTTAGAACATAAATCATTTTTGTTTTTACCGCAACACAGTATGAAATTACATCTTTGAGGGTTTAATCCAAAACCAGACAGCCCATTGATAGATCTGATGAAAGGAAACTGAATGCAAGTGACAGGAATAGGTGGAATACAAAATCTGTTGGCTGAAGTATTGGAATTGCACTAAAAGATGAAGATGATGCATTAGGTAGTCTCAGACTTCATAATCCTACAGACAAAGAAACTTTAGAGAGGGGAAACTCTGTTAAAGAGGTTCAGATGAGCATGCAAAAAAGTAAAATCTGTTTGGCTTCAGGTAAAGACCCTGCCATTTGACAGGAAAGAGAAATATGAAAAAAGCAGAGGAGAGGAATAGGAAAAAGGTGGCAGATTGCAGAGCACAAGCTGGGTATAGGCATGTATTACAGCTCACAGAAAGGGAAGATTAAGTAATTCTACAAAACACACTCAGCCTATCTCTACAATACATTGCAGTTTGTCAGAGCCAGTCTATGAGCTCATGTGTCCAGAAACTGCACTAGAAGAGGAACATTAGATCCAGGTTTTTCAAACAAAGATTTAAGGGAACATGGACTTCACCTTCCAATACAACTGATTCTGAGCAGAGCCTTTACAAATTCAACTCCCATGAAAATCCAAGCCTAAAATAAGGATTTAAAAATCAGTACAGTAATTAGCAAGAAGAGAAACGATATCCTTCTTTGCCATAATCAGTGGTGAGATCTGGAAGGCAGCCAACATCCTTGAATGCCAGAAGCACTGGGAAAGGGAACTATGGACCTACAGTAGCCTCATTCCTCATTTCTCCAGTTCATGAATCATGCCCATAATCCTGGCCTGCCAATAGGAAATATGTAAATTTCTCACCTGATCTACATGATTGTTGCTGGTGCTGCTGTACTTACAAGTCAAGCACTGCTCTTGACTCCAGGAGAAAGCAGAGCCATAGCGATGTGTTTGGCAAATGGACACGTAAATCCCACTTCCCTGCACTGCAGGCTCAGGGAGCAGATTCACCCAGACCGAGCGCCAATGTTGTGTCAGGCTGCCAGCTGCCTCACTTTTCGTCTCAAAATGCCATTCATTTGGGGCCACAAGTTATATTTATAGGCAACTGCTCTGCTGTGTAACTATGCACACATGAGCTACCTCAATCTAACAAGTACACACTAGCAAGGAAGAGTAAATAGTTAGGACTTGAGCCTGGATGTAGACAAGCTCCATGTGGGTTGGAAAGCCATACCAAAGTCACTTGCCACACCTTTACTCCTGATCACATTTTAGCAATGAGACTGATAATACCTTGGATAAATTTTTTGGTGCCACAGTTATGGTTTCATGCCACACACATATTGTCTGGTGTAGCTTCACCTTCCTCAGCAGAACAAGAACCTCAGCTGTTATAAGCTGTAAAGCTTTGCTTCACCACAGAGAAGTTTTGCTTCTGAGACAAATCTTCCAAAGACCTAGTGGCCCTTTTTAAAAAAAGCAGTCATGAGAAAGCCCAGAAGTGCTCTGATCCTTCTAAGAGCTCCTATTCTTAAACTGCTTAGCTTATTCACAAAAGGATCTCAAACCTCTGGAAGACAAAACATATTTTTCTTTCATGGGACTGAAAAAAAAAGGATACTTTCACTGACTATCCTTATCCCTCATTGGAGTATCCACTAACTTCAAGGCATCCTGGATCAGGCAGTCTGGTTTTTCTCTGCTCTCCAAACCTGGTATCTTTGTGGTTGAAGAGCTAGATAATGTATCTATAGCTTTTGATAGTACCTTCAGTTTTATAAAACAAACCAAAGAACAGATTAGTAGTGCAGAATGTCCTAGATGCTATCGACCTAATAAAAAAGCAATGTCCTCAGGGATATGCACTGTGACGCTTCCTCTTTCCCTGCCCATCTTGTACACAGAGAATTTATTTTACAAGAAACAAAAGTACAATTAAACACTTTTCCTAGATCTTACACTGCATGCTTTAGCATTCACATTGTTTTATAGCGTTCCTCTGTGCAATACTGCAAGTTGAGACTTCAAAGGGGGAAGAAAATAATGGTCTGTTCACGCTTTCTATTTTCAGAACAGGATGTTGGGTGATAAGAAAACGAGCCCCCGGCGGAATGCAAATCCACGTGTGCAATCCACGGAATGTAAATCCACGCGTGCAATCCACGGAATGCAAATCCACGCGTGCAATCCACGGAATGTAAATCCACGCGCGCTGTTGGCGCTGGGAGCGCCGCACTCGCGGGCGGACCGCTCCACCTGCTGGACAATCGCATCGCACACGGGAACGCGCCGCGCGAGAGTTACACGGGCAGTGATGCCCAAGCACAACCTCATCTTTTACCTCCACGTGAAATTTAGAATTTTCCTCTCCTGCAGAAAATTTTCATAGCCAGTGATTCCTGTTCAAAGTATTACATAGGGAAAACACAAAGCTCTTCTAGAGTCCAAGGCAAAAGAAAAGACAGCATATTTGGAGTCTCCAAAGCTCTTAAACATTTGAATGTGTTTGAAATTTTAGAAGTGATGCAAAAGAACCCACCAAAAACCCCACTCAAAACCAAACCGAACAAAAAAAAAAAAAAAAACCCCACCACAAAACCCCCTCAGTATTTAAATTACAACTAATCCATGCTGATTTTATCTCTCAACAAGAGTGCAAGTTCTTGTAGGAGAGAGAAGGGTTGGGCACTTCAGCACAGGAGATGAGCCCGTGTATTCCCTTCCCATTACCAGACACAACCCTCTCCAGAAAGTACAGCCCACAAGAAGCCAGCAGCCTAAGAAGCCTCATACAGTTTGTCTTAATTTCTTCTTTCCTTTAATTTTGTGCTCGATAAGGGCAGAATGTAAGATGATAAGATGATCACTATTTAAAGACACTGCACAAAAAGCACTGCCTCCTTCCACCAGAGTCCTATGATCATTTCTTACTCAAAATTTTTGTTCTTGGAGGTGCTGCCTGTTAACCCATTCACTACAATTTCTGAGAGGGAAAAAAAACCTAGTTCCTTAACTTTTCCAAGTGCATAGCATCTGAACCATCTGAAGGCACTCCCACCATCAGTGCTGGCCTGGCACAGGAGTGATCTTCAGCATATCACAAAGACTGCTGAGCTTCATTTCACCCGTCTCCTAACTCCAAAAATGCTCTGCTTCTCAGGACCTCAGCTCTGCAATAAAGACAAATGGCAGCATCTCTCTCCTTAATGGGTTTAAAGAGAAGGGGAAGCTTATGAAGAGAAAATGTCAAGACTGTATCATTAACATTCATGAACATAGCAGATTTAAAAAACGAGAGGGTTTATATTACCTGGGATTTACTACTACAGTTTAAAACATTCCCTGTAAATGCAATTCTTATGGGAATCACAATTTCATTGTTTTTTTTTTCTTTTCAAATTTACAGTTCACCTAAACAATATATTTTTTTGCAGCTGACAGTGTGAGTTATTTCATTGCACTCAATAAAATTCACTGTCTGAAAAGCCTAAAGTCAGTCTTCTTGATGTAGAGTAAGACCTATACATTCTCCACCCTAAATGAACCTTTCAGGAAACAAAGGCTTTTCTTCCTGATATTGGGAAGAAGTGTTTTTATAGGGCTTCTGGTGGCAAAGAAAATTTATGAACTCCTGAGGTGTGAGGATATGGCTCATTTCTGAGGTGATAAAAAAACCCATTTTATTACCTATTGTTTTATACTGGATGAACTTTTACTCCATGCCACAGAAATTGACAAGACAGAAGAAAACTCTGTTTTGCTGAGTACAGTACATATTTTTTGTCTCTTAAAACCACCAAAGATATGAAACCCACATGTGCCCATTTAAAAAAAAGCTGTGTAAATATTCTCTGTGTTCTGGCTACCAGCCAGCTTACAGAAGTGAGCTACAGCCGGCAGAAATGAACAGGACTGACCAATTCTTTTTTTCCTTTAGCCCCTGAGAGTGAGGAAAGATTCTCCATGTCAAGTTTTGCTACAACTATTTCAGGCCTTTCAAAGAGTTAAAGAATACTTTCAAATTTTGCAATAAATATATTCTAAGGCTCTAAAATTGGATCCTATCTGCTTCAATGCTGGTGAAAAAAAAAGACAAAATTTTGAGCAAATTTTACTGTGTTAGCAAAGAAAGCTATTAAACACAAAAATATATTCTTGAAATTTATTCTACCCATCTATTCATCTATCTACTGATTTCACAATCTGTCTGCTGCCCCCAATCCTGTCCTTTTAATCTCCTGTCAATTTTGGCTGTCAAGACAAGCTTGTAACTTTGGACAAGACAGGCATCAAAAAAGAGAGTCCTTTTGCAATTCTTGACTTGGTATTAACATTAAGATAATTCTTAGTTTCAAGGAGAGAGTGGAGGCACAGAGAAACAGGAAGCCCATAGCTTTAAAGTACTGTACAAGATAAAACCAGATTGGTTCCAACGAAAACTTTAGCACCACAAAGAGCTTTCACATTTTGTTACACATGGTTATAAAACACACAAGTCAAAATATTTGGCATATGGAACGGCTGAATGCAAAGTTTTTGTTAATGCAATGAAGGAAGTTATCCTCCTAGTGTCCTCTGATATTAAAATTTTCTGTCATGCTGAACTGCCAAGTTTTTTTAACATTTTACCTTTCTTCACAGTTTCCTTCTGCCAGCTTATATCAGACAAATCATTAGCATCAAAAAGAAAAACACTCAATTCATGCTGCTTTAAGCAGTTACCTGTGCCATCAGGTATACAGACAGACAGTAACTCTCTGATGAAAATGTCACACTATCTTATCATAGAGCCACAGTTTAAATTATCTGCTTCAGAACAACAGCAGAAAAATATTTTTGAAGGTAAAACAACTACAGGCTTTGTTTTCTCCTAAGAGAACGCTGAGCAAGAGTTTCTTGACAAATGTTATCATAGTGCCTCAGATGAGAAATTTTACTACAGGCACTAAAGAAACCGAGAGCTTTGAATATGGCCTGCACAGTTCAAAGGAACAGAGATGAGAAAAAGTTTCTAGATTCCTGATTTCTGTATTATCTAGCTCCTATACTGAAGGCTTTCAGTACTAAGATGGGATCTGCAGCGATCTGGTGACAAACCAAAGCACCTGTAATGAGCGAGGAGAGTCCCAGCTTCAGGAAGAAGGGGTTTAACTCACAACTCCTGCAGACATATCTTAAATGCACAGGTGATTTTATGCATTTGATAACATCAGGCATTTTGCTTCACATAGCAGGAAGGTGCTTTTAATACAGTTTAGATTATGTTGGTGGGACAGCAATTTCCTGTTTCCTCCTACTGTGATTTCTAATCTATGTAATCCACCAAAGCAACACTGGATTGAAAATGTCTTTCTTCAGCTACTTTTTGCCTCAAGGCAGCTCTACAAATCCCGTTTCTGAACTGCCTCCAATCCAGAACTGCTTGTTGCAGTAGACTCTGGAAATGAGTCACCTTTCTGTACAGTCCTTCTCTGTGTTTTCCTCATCTTGTTATATTCAGTTGACAAAAGATAAGTTCTAGATAAACTTTCCTTCTTTATGTGGAAAGAGGAAAGAAAGACTGCCATAAGAGAATCTCAAGTGGAGCAGCAGGTCAGCAGTCAATACTGTAAACTCTATAGATTTAATCTGCAAGTGTTAGTTGCAACAAAAAGTCAGTTTGGGCCCAATTTATCTGCTGCTTTGTGGACCACCACACAGCTGGCAGAACAACATGTCTTCTTCCAAGCACGTCATGATGCAACAGCAGAGGGTGTTGCAGATCAGGTCTAAGATGCCCTGAGGAGAAGAGTGTAGGGTTTCTTACACACAGCTTTAATGTTTTTTATTTTTCTGGCTGATTCTGTTAAGGGATTTTTTTTTTTTTTTTTTGGTAAGTATTAGCACCAACTCAGAAATAATCAGAAAATAATTATGATAGGAAAAAATCTCTCAACATATGCAGGTATGAAAAGAGGAGGAGAGAATTAACACAAGAAAACTGATTTCTTACTAATATGCCCAGTCAATAAGTGAATGGGAAGATAAAATAAAGGTTTAATCCACCTAGGGAATACTGACAGAAAGTGGTGAATCTTTAGATTCAAGACCCACTTTCAACAAGAAATCCCAGAGAAAATCATTGTCCTGTAATAGGTGATGAAATTTCCTCCTGATACTGGAAAATACAAAGAGAGGAGAAAGATTACCCAGCACTTATTGATTCTGGCTGATTGCTTATTTCCCACCTGACAATTTCTAGGGCACCCTGTGTGCTGCTTATTTGCTTCCCCCATTGTAAAAGAAATGAAAATATATGGTGCACAGAACAGCTGAATAAGTCATATAAACTCAAAGAAAACTCTCATGGCAGAGAGAGCATATCCTTCTATTGATCCCCCTGCCTTCCTTTAGTCTAACATCCCCACGGGGAAACCTTTGAGACCAAATTGTGCAAACCTTTAGATGACTTCCACATACCACAAACATCATTATTTTTATTTTTTAATTTATAAAACCAAGGGAAATACCTGATCCTAAACTGGGCAATGCTTTAATGTCAGTACAATAATCTTGTTATGCCTGTTCTTAAGCAAAATTGCTCTATGGCTGGATGTGGCACCACAAAATTACACTCCCACCTTCCAAAGACCTGCCTTAACTGCCTGCTTGCAAGCAGACAATGACCCACTGCAGGCACGCTCAGAGAAGGAATGCCATACTTTCCCTAGCACCTGTATCACAGCTAAATACAGAATTTCCAAATATGCGTCCTAGAAGAAGGGTTCGATGGACAGTCAAGCATAAATCCCAGTTATGGACAAAAACCCATAATTTCTCCAGAGTGACTGACTGCTGTAATAGCTGTTCTCAGTCAGAAGCCAGCCATCAGCTGCACGCACTACAAACTAAATTCAATCTTCGTTTCAAGCTGCATATTCAATGTGCTTTGCATATACAGCTTGGTACAAAACACACATATTAATGGCTGTAGGCATTTCACACTGACAAAAATGCAACTGAGTCACAAAGGAAGAAAGGAAGTTTTACCCCTGCTTGGTGCACATAATGTTGTTGGGCCAGTCAAATGTAAGCAAGAAATCAATTCTGCTGGAATGACATGCACAGCCCCCCAGAAGCATCATATCTATTTTTAGGCACAGGACACAGGACTGCCTTTTAAAGAAGTTAGCAATAAATCATTGTGGAGGGATGGATTGATGCAGAGATCCCTTTCAGACTGACCACGGGGTGCAAATTAAGGAGTAGGCTGAGCGCTCTCCATTTTCATTTCTCAACTCCAGACTCCTAAGTCTTCTTCCTCAGCATGCTCTGTATTGGAAGTGTTGTAAATGCACATTCTTATTTGTATTTTACCTAAACTCAGTTCAGCTGGAGGCTCATTACATTTCAACTCAT
This sequence comes from Pyrgilauda ruficollis, assembly GCF_017590135.1. Classification (NCBI taxonomy): domain Eukaryota; kingdom Metazoa; phylum Chordata; class Aves; order Passeriformes; family Passeridae; genus Pyrgilauda; species Pyrgilauda ruficollis. Next base: position 17,759,751 of record NW_024523648.1, on the reverse strand, counting down.
AGTCAAGGCTGAGGGAAAATAAATAACCTGGTCCTGGAGAATCTCCAAAGTGTCCAGCTCCCCAAATAATTTCTTGAAGGTTTATTTAAGTACATATTCCTGACACCATTTTGATAATATTTTGACAGTATTATTTGAGAACTGAGTATGACACAATTAAAAGAAGAAGGCACTCCAGTGGAAAATGGAAAGCTTTCTGGCATGTGGAAAGATCACTGAGCAACAAGTGCAGGTAAGGAAAGAAAACCACACAGTAACATTAAAGATAAAAGTGGAATATGTTACCTTCCCCATCATCAAATCTGCTCCCTAAGAGGCAGAAAATCTTCTTCATTGACTGAACAAGAAAGAAACACGTACCCTTCAGCAGCCACGCAGATTTAGAGGTTTCTGTAAGAATAGCTTTTTAATGGAAAAAGTTACCTGGATTTTTGTAGATGCTAAGCACATCCTTGAAATAATGAGGTAAGAATCTTTCTAATAAAAGCAGCACATCCTCCAACTCCTCCAGAATGCCCACAAGCAGAAAATTTTCATTAACGTTCACCTTTGCTCTTTCAAGGGCCCATTCACCAGGCTCCCTGTATGAAATTGATGGGGGAAGATGGAGGAGGGAAAAAGAAAAGTTTAAATATGCATTTACTTCTCAAATTCAAGCCAAGAACAGAAGTGAATAAAAAATATTCAGTGCTATACTTAGAACAAAAGAAGACCCCCCCCCAACCAAAGCCGAGTAGCTTACTGAGCTTTTCCACTCGATGTCTAAAATTGGATTGGCATGTAAAAACAGGATCACATTAAAAGCAGGCTAATCACTGTGTGAAAGTACTCCATTCTGAAGAGACCTTTTGCCAAGTTGTTTATAAGCTCAAACTTGTGAACTTTGGTATTTCAGCTTGGAAGCACAATGCGTCTGATGGGAGGGATGACTGCCCTTGGTGTTGGAAGGTGCTGAGGGGTGGTGGTGTCCCTGAACTACATCAGGAGAGCTGCTGGGACCAAGCACTGCCTGCTGTTACTTGGCGAATCCTACACAGGACACTACCATGTTCCACCTTGTCCTTCATTTTAACTTTTGCCAAAGTCTCCAGGAGCTTCCATTTCCCCGTCATTACCTCTGGTTGCCTTGCAGCTTTTCTACAGGATTTGCATTTTTTTGCTGTGACTGATACTGGTTTAGAAGAACAGTTTAGGATTCTTCTGTCTTTTCTCCCAGGGAGAGAAGCTGGCAGGACTTCACTACCTCTTTATGCTTCTGTTTCCCAAATGCACAATGTAGTTAGACAACCATATGAATCCTAAATCCCTTATAATAACTCGTATTAGTTATGTTCTGGGAGCAGCAGCCATCATTCATACTGACACAGGATATAATGCCAGTGTCCAGGCTAAAGGAATCAGCTGCCCACAGTGCCTGGGAGTGGCTGCAAACCTCTTCCATGACTTCATTAGGTTATTGTGGATCCTATGCAATAGTGATTTTAAGATTTGTCTGAAGCTCTTTCTGTGCCATGCGGAAAAGCTCACTACTTTCCACTCTACCAGAGCAGACTTGTAGCAGGTTTTTCATGCTCTACCACCTTCTGGGCACTGATCTGTTTTCTGGAAGAGCAAAGTGTCCTGACAAACACTATGAGCCTCCTGTTTGTATCTCTTTATGGGACTAAGAAGTAGCTGAATTAAGTGCAAGGGTATGGCAGGAGCCAAATCTACAACAAGGTACAAAACAGTACTTCAATATGCTACTTGGGAACCTCACAGAGATATTTTGTGAAAGTATTCAGGCATGTGACTGTTGTTAATGGGATTACTCACCCATGAAAGTTAAATGTGCAAACATAAGCATTTGCAAATAAGGCCAAAATATGTTTAAAAAAAAAAAAAAGTGCAATGAAAATGAAGTCATTAACCTGTTTTGTTTCTTATACATAACTTCAGTTAAGCAAAAAGAAAAAAAAAAGGCAGGATTTTACAACAGAGACACTTAGAAATTAACACAGAAGTAACACATTTTCACTTGTTATTACTGCTACAGAAAGTATGGCTTTTGAAAGAAATTCTGGAAAACGTGCTGTTGTTTCATTATGGAGAAGCCTGAATAATACAGAAACAGAATACCTTGAAGTTGAACACACCTAATAAAGAACATTTGTTACCAACAATACTAAAGTGTTTAAAACCAAGAAAGTATTTAAAATTAGTCCTATATTATTGCATAAAAATTTATTATGGTATACAGCAATATTAGAAAGGCACACACAGATGTTAAAAATGAGGTGGCTCAATTAAAGCAGTAGAGGGCTACATTTTAAATGGTTTTAAGCATGAATACAGTTTCTCACATGAACACAGAAATCTGTATTCTTCATATAGATCTGACAGAAGCATCTGAGCAAATCAGAAATATGTATTACAAAATTACAGTGCAGATAAAATGTAACCCAGAAAAAATTCCACATAAATACATTCATATTTGATGAATTATTCATGCTAAAAATCAAGAAAAAAGAGTAGTGCTACATTTGCAATGCCCTTCTTACTTCAAAATATATGCATGCAGTTACCACATGCAGTGCCACATTCCTTGTACTTTCATTTTTCTCTTGTACTTCAAATAATGCCACCTCTTTATTACTGATTTCTGACAAAATGTTGGCAATAGCTATTGCTGAACAAATTGAAATACCTTGCATATATTTACCTGCATCTCGGATGCTGTCCACAGAAATATGGTATGATGTAAAATAACCTGGGATTAGAACATTCAGGGTAGTTTTCAAGGATACATACATTAATGTCCTGTGGGGGAGGAAAAAAAAAATACTGTATTTTCCTTTCTCTATTAGCAACTGTTTGCTATATTTCATGCTTTTTTTTTTTATCTCAGGGTCAAAGAACTGTGCCAAAGCTATAACAAATATCTTAAAAGTCATCTATTGGTCCATTTATCTACTTCTAAATATCAGCAGGGGAAACAAAAAGTTATTTTGTCCTAGAATGCACAAAGCAATTTTTTTTCCTTGCTGCAAGCCCCACAATTATTATACTGAGATTACTGTACAAGTCAAAGTGGGACACATTAATCAACTTTCATACTGAGTAACATTTAAAATATTCAGAAGATTATTTCCAGGCTCTTCTTTCTTCTAAATACGCCCTGGAGAAAACCTGAAGTAGCCAGAATAAATGTAATTGAGACAACAATTATTACTTGTTGCATCCCCTCTCCCCCCACCCCCCACTTTTTTTTTTTTTAAATTCTGCTGCATTCAATGACTGGAATTAACAAATGTAAGATGTTATTTGTATGTCTCACTCAATATTATAACATACATCATTTTTGGTTACAATCCTGTAAACTTCTTAGATTTTCAGAACTGAACTGTGCAAAGCCTACTGAGAAAACAGGTTATTAGAAACTATTTATCACTTTCATGAAATATCATTCATCTAATTAGAAACTATTTATCATTTTTCAAAGACTATCCATAGCTACTGAACCCTGAGGAACTGCATTCCATTTATAGCCTTACTTCAGCACAATAATAAACATGTGGGACTGAATTCCATTATCCTCATCTAATCTAATAGAGCCTTACTCTGCAAGCAGACACACCCTCCGCAGAGACGCAGAGGGCAAAAAAATGGGTAAGACAACTAAAGCAAGGATGGATCTCACCTGTGCAGAATCATTCTCCATTGTTATTCAGGTGTGTGCTTTCACAATGCTATAGGCGCTATGCGCATCAATGTCAAACCAATTGCTAAACAAATCCATATTTTATCAAGTAAATAAAATGTGATTGAGAACATTCCACAAGACAGATGTGCTTGGCAGCATGGAAGACAGAGAGAGCATCCCCTGCTCTCCCCAGAGGAGGCCAGGGTACAGGCCTCCAGCCACAGCATCTGAGGCCTGATTAGAGAAAAGCTCTTCCCAGATCTTCAGTCCTCTCACCTAATTTCATTAGAGCCCCATTTCGGTCTGTAAGCCTTTTAAAGCACATTTCTGATTCCTGCCCTGTGTCACAGTCATGTGAATCCAACTACATAAGCACACCAGAAGACCCTGGGCTAGGAAGTAAATCACATGGTGAGGAACCATTAAAGAAAACAACATAAAAATTGCCAGCTGGGATACAAACAATCCATTTCCCCTGCTCCCCACAGTATATTCAGGGCTTGCCTTAAATACAGAGCAGAAGATTTATGGCCAAGACCTGAATTTTGACATTAAAGGCTCTGAGCTGAAGCTAACCAGCCCCCCATGCTCCATGCTATGATTACTAACAAATCTTACTGTGGATGTATAGCTGGCACAGGCAATGTGTCTCTCCTGTCATCCCAACAGGCTTTTTTAACATGAATTACAGATTGCACTTCTTTAAAGGCTTATTGTGCTTTGACTATAGACACCACCAGAGATGTTTTCAGTGATACATATTTTTGGCTTTCATAAGAACCTAAAGACCAGCAAAAAATTAATAAATCTCTTGGATTTTAAAAAATCTGAAATATTGCCCTGACAATACTTTAAATTATGTCCAAGCTGGCTTGCACTTAATAGATATATTAGATGGAAGGTGGGTGGAACACCTACATAAGACTTAAAAATCTGGAGCAACACCCACCTAAGAACATTTTCTCTTTTCTCTCTCATACAAAGGCAAATGGACATTATCTCCCAACAAAGACATTTGCCATTTCTTTGCAAGAACAATGAATATGACGAGTCAGAAAATATTCCCCGAGATGAGTATCAACATCCAACACAAAAGTGTAACCGGGACCTTCTTGTAATTGTGAAAACAGTATTTGATTCACATGGCCAGAGTGAATAAGCAATAAAAACAGTGTAAATTCATGTGGAAAATCCTGCAGCTTTTGCAAGCAAACAGCTGATACTAAATAAAAAAGAGATTTTTAGTGTCCTTTTCAGGGTAAACTGATGTAGGATTACTGAAACAACTAGGCTGGCTCTAATCTAACCTTCCCCACTCCTTGTTGATAACTCAAGGCTTAAGATAAAGGCCAGGTGAGCTTTCATACAAACCTACAATCTTTTGCCACACAAGGACATGCACTTCACCCTCCTAACATCAGAAGCACCAGGCTTTCTCTGCAGTAGAAGCACTGCCCCCTCCCAGGCTTTATTTACCATCACTGCTATGATCTGTATTCCAGCTGCTGGAGTGTCCTTGTCCATCTGCAGCCCCTGCTCACTCCATGAGATGTGAACTCAGTTTTAACCAAAAAGTGGGTGAAAGAAAGGTCAGCCTGAGGTGTGCTAGTCATTACAAAACTTAAACACACCTACAGGAGATGCTTTTTGGTGCCAGTGGTACTCAGAAATTTCTGGGTTTTTTTCCCAGCATGGAAAGTCAAGGTGAAATGACATTATTCGAGGCAGTGTCACTCTGCTATCCTAAGCAACATTAATTAAGCCTCATCTCCCACTAAGAACATGCTTTCTCAGCAGAACACAAATCTTTCAGGGCAAAAATGTTTCTATGCAAGACAAAAATTTGCAAGGTGACAGATGACAGTCTTGCTCATTTAAATGACTGGAGGAGCCTTGTAAAAAAATATTTTAACACAGTCAGTAAAAAAATTATTTTAACACAGTCACAGAAGGAAACACACAGAGCTACTTTGATCACAACCTTTCACAATAATGAAAGCAATATTTTACTTCATTCCTCAGCTCCTGGCTACAATTCATATCACTCACATCCCACGGCGCTTGTGTCTTCAATGGGACAGTGGCAGGCCTGGGAATCAGCCCTGCAGCTCCAAGTAACAACAGAACGTGTCTTTCTTTTAAATAGTACTATATTTTTCTACTCATGTAACAATTTTGTCTGAAAAGTTAAACCGGTAATTTCTGCTTCCTTCTTCTGTAAAATTGTCTTTGAAATGAAAACCACAACATGTCTTAATCCTTTAATCTGTCAATGAGTCAGACTACTGATCTATCAGAAATATATCAAAGCTGCATTATTAATATATTTTTTTGAAATTAGTAATAAACTGTTTCATTTGCCACAGTGAGCTCATACGTGCTGAAAGAGGAAGTCAACACCTGATTAAAAATATTTCATAGAATCATTGAATCATCAGGTTTGGGAGAGACCTTCAAGATCATCTAGTCCAACTGTTAACCCACATGGTTATGGTGGTTAGCACCACCATAATCACTCCTAAACCACATCCCCAAGTACCACACCTAGATGCCTCTTGAACAATTCCAAAGATGGTGACTCTATAATTTCCCATGGCAACTTATTCTAGTGTCTAACACCTCTTTCAGTTACGTTTTCTTTTTTTCCTAATATCTAATCTGAACCTCCCTGATGCAACTTAAGAACATTTCCAATCATCCTTTCATATCCTTCTCACTAAAACTCCTTTCAGGTAGTTGTAGAGAGTGAAGGGCTACAAAATTCCTTTGGGAATTTTAATTCCATCACAAAAAGAGCAAACTTCAAGGTGTTCTTCTGTAGAATAATAAGCAATTTACTGAAGTTAATGTCTTATGACAAATACTGTACCATATACAAAAAGATGTGACAAGGTTTGAGAATTTTTTTTCTCCTAATACAAAATCCTAAGAGTACTGACAGAAATAACTTGGTTTTTATTCAGTAGAAGAAACACCCCCCCAAAAAAAATCATCTTGGGTTTCAAGGCATTCCCTATTTTTTGATTATCAGTGTCTCAACCAAAAAATACAGAAACATCACATTCTGCCTTAGATTAATTACAATTATTAGTAGCCCTGACAATTTAAAATAAGAAATCATAACACACATACATGCCTTGCAAATAATTTCCATTCCATTTCCATCTGTTCATCTACGGAAAAACACAAAAATATCCCTCCTTTTGTAATCAAAACAAAAAATACATATCCTCTTTCTACACCCTGCCCATGTAAGATACCACAACTTCTGTGGAACCAGAAGACCCTGCTCACAGCCCAGGAACAGTGCATGCTCCTTCAGTCCAAAGGGTGAAGATGCGCAAGTGTGTCAGCAGCAACCTAAATTTCAAGTTTTCATAAAAGGAAATGAAATAAAAAGATGTGGAAAACCAGTGACTGAGCCCAGTCTACAGTGACCTCTCCTGCTTACAAGGCTGCTCTTCATACGCCACTACAGTCAGCACTGCAGTCTAGTCCTTGCTGCTGCCAGGCAAGGAAAATTCTTCCACTCTCCTGAGAGCCACCAAGAATCCTCTCACAGCTTGTAAAGTGTTTTCTCGCATAAGTTGGTGTTTGTAAAGAGGTCAAACTGACCATTACATCCTGAGGACAATGTCACATCATATGAACTAAACACAACCACGCTAAAAAAATCCCAACATAATTTTCCACCTTCTCTGGCTCCAGCTGGGGAGCTCTGGGTGGCCTTAGAGTGATTGGAAAGAAAATGTAAACATGACATCTCAGAAATGAGCTTGTGAATACAAATATGACATGAAAGAAGGAAAAGCACAACTTCCTACTTTGGAAGGCTGCAGAAATACACTGAAAAGTCAAGGTATAGTTGGCATGAAGGTTTCCAACTATAAATATAACATAACTAAAACTAAACTTACTAAATCTTATTTAGGAGCACAAATTATTTACACTTTTTAATGAAACATCAGAAACAATGCAACACATTTTTAACCCTAGTTAGAGAGAGTTTTGCTTCACCAGGTGATATTTAATGTTTCTATTCAATCTCAATCAAGTATTTGGATAATAAGAGCCACACAGCAGCAAAACGACTTTTTTCTTTCAAATATATTTGGTATCTGTTTGTGCATCTATGCCAACAGCACTGGCAGCAGATTACTGTGGGGTGGGCAGGTGCTGGGCATTGCTTCCCAAATCAGCATTGCCAACATAGACAAAGCCAAATGTTTCCCATCCAGTGCTGATGTGGCACTGAGGTCCCCCAAGTTGGGCTGCCAGGTGGCGTGGACCGTGCCAAACAGTGTGGGATGATTGTCCTCTGGAGATGACAGCAAGCTGGACAAATTTACTGGGAGACCAGTAGCAGGCTGCAGAGTGTGCAGCAAGTGGGGGAGAAGCTCCACAAGATGGCAGAGAAGATCCAGCTAACCCTAGATGCAGGTTTCTGTCCCCAGATGCCCCCCAGCACCAGCACCAAGATTGCCCCTTGACTTCTGTGAGGCTCGGCCAGCTCAAAAGCAACAGAAACCCTTTTCTGTTCCTCCTCCACTGCCTTCTGGTCTTCTACCAGAAGACTGAAAACATGGGGCTTGCTCACATTTATGCCACCACAGCACTCCAGCTGCACAGGACACCACAGGTCACAGTGGATGACTTCAGTCACTACATTAATTTCTTTTACAGCGTCCCTTGGGCATCCACCCCCTATAGTCCGGAGTCTGCCATGGACTGCAGGTGGATCTCTGCTTCACTGTGGAACTCCACAGGCTGCAGGGGAATCTGTCTAACCACGGTCTGCACCATGGGCTGCAGGGGAATCTCAGCTCTGCTGCGTAACACCTCCTCCCCCTCCTTCTGCATCAACCTTGGTATCTGCAGAGCTGTTCCTCTCATATACTGTCACTCCTCTCTTCTCCAGCTGCAACTGCTCCTGTGCAGTAACTTCTTTCCCTTCTTAAATAGATTATCCCAGAGGCGCTACCACCATCACTGAAGGGCTCACCCTTGGCCAGCAATGGACCCATCATGGAGCTGGCTGGCATTGGCTCCACTGGACATGAGGGAAGCTTCTGGCAGCTTCTCACCGCAGTCACCCCTGTAGCCCCTGTGCTTCCCAATCCCCCACCACTGCTACCAAATGCCTGCCGTGCAAGCTCAATACATTTTTGTAGAGGATAATTCTGGGGTTTCTTTGAATTGACTTTCCAATTTCTTCTGGCAAAATGCATGTTTTTACTTTCCTTCCCCCACCACCACATAAGTAAATAGGTTGCCAAGTCTAATTTCCACTTTTTTTTTGGCTGGACTAATTTGCCTGGACTCGTCTGCCTGGGCTAATTTGCCTGACTTTTCAGCCAACAATGTATTAAGCTCTTTTTTCTGGCATCTTAACAAGTGAAGCAGCAGCTAACAAAACAACACCTTCTGCTAACCATCTACATTTTCCTTAAGTGCAGACAGAAGTTATTCATTCATATACAAATTTTTGCTGGCATTGACATAGCAAAAGTGATAAACTATGCCCACAATGCTACTATTTAGATGTCACAAACATGAAACACATTTGTACATCACTATTTTCTAACTTAAAATGATGTACAACATCAGGAAAATACATAGGTGGATCTATTTCTCTCTATTCTGTTATCAGAAATCATGATAGTAATTTGTCAAAAATAAGTTTTACTGTTAAGAATGGAATCGCTTCATAGTCGTAAGCAGGCACCTTATCATATCTTTCTTTTCCATTGCTTTTGTATTTTTCACCTCAAACCATCTTAGTATGGGAAATATATTTCAAAAAAATAAAGAGAAATTTCCAAAAAAAGGATGAGTGGCTGCCAGCTGGAAGCAGTGTGTAAGCATTAAACAACCATCCTGTTACAGAGGGCACAGATCCAGGGAAGACCAAAAATGAAGACCATTATACTGTAATCAAGAATGAATCCCACTGGCAACTAACAGGAGGGACACAGTACATCTGCTAATTCTGTTTACTAACACTTCTTCATAAAAGAACCTGGAAAATTTGTCTGCTTGGATAACAAGCTTTAATAAAATAAATTAGGGATGGCATATATTTAATTCTGCAAATGCCAAGCAGGAAATACCCACCAACTCAAGAACTTTTCAGCCCTCCCTCATGGAGGGCACGTGGACTGTAGCAAATTGATGCCTATGAGAAAAGCAGCAAGTCATAGAATGGTTTGGGCTGGAAGGGACCTTATGATCACCTAGTCCCAAACCCCCTGGCAAGGCAGGGACACCTTCCACTAGGTCCAGTGTATCAACGCCCTACCCAGCCTGGTCTCCCAAACACTTCCAGTGATGGGGCATCCACAACTTCTGTGGCAACTTGTTCCAACAACCATCACAGTAAAGAATTTCTTCCCAATCTCTACACCTGCCATCTTTCAGTTTAAAGCCATTGCTCCTTGTCCTGTCACTACATTTTGTTTTTAAAAAGTTCCTCTCCAGCTTTCTTGTAGACCCCCTTCAGGCACTGGAAGGCTGCTCTAAGGTCTCCCCTTCCCCAGGCTGAACAACGCCAATGCTCTCAGCCTGTTTTCATAAGAGAGTTACTCCAGCCCTCTGATCATCTTCAAGTCCTCTGGACTTGCTTCAACAGATCCATGTCCTTCTTCTGTTGAGGGCCTCAGAGCTGGACTCAGCACACCAGGTGGAGTCATAAAAGAAGTAGTCATAGAACTTTTTTTTTCCTTTGTCTTGATCTTGATAAACTCAAGGAATGACTGCAGGTTATCTGCTTCACAGTACATTTTTATTCACCTGAAGATTTTTATTTCCCTACAGCAATTCATTTTTAAGATCATCTTCTGGACTCTCTTCAATTTTTCAGAAGTCCTAAAACAGAACCATTTTTAACTTAGGCTTTTTCAGTAAAACCAGAAAAGACCCTGCCAGTGCCCTAGTAAGTTCTCACTGAACAGGGCAGTGTCATGAAGGGAATTAAGGAATCATTTCACATTTCTGGCTCCTGGAACCCAGCCTCTTCTGTTTAGCTTGAAATGCTGTATCCCAGAAACCACTTGGGCTAAAACATCAAAAAAAAAAAAAAAACAGATTGGAGGAAATACAGAGGAAATAATCATGTAACACTGTGGATCATCACCTCGCTAATACACCACTCTTTTAAGGTCAAAAGCATCCATGTCCAGCCAAGTATACTGTAATACTAAGACTCTGTGACCTGTACTAACAGCAAGTCCTGCTCACAACTGAGCAGTAATATGCATGACCAGATCACCCAGAATGAAAAATCATGTAACAAGAAAAACCACAGGGCATCACAGAATCATAGAATGGTTTGGATTGGAAGGGAAGTTAAAGAGCAAATGTCTAGTTCCAACCACCCTGCCATGGGCAGCGACAGATTCCTCTCCACCAGGTTGTTCACATACAGAAAAGGGCTCTCTGGAAAGAGCATAAATCAGGAAAAAGTCTTGAACTGAAGTGACAGTCAAAGACACTTTAGAAAAAATGGATAAAATAAACAGAAGATTGCCAGAACCTAGCTAGTATTAGACAACACTGTAATGAAGAACCAGCAGCAGGAGAAAAGCCCCTCTATCTGGCAACAGGTCTTTAATGCAGTCACTGAAGATGTAATAAACATCCTTTGTTCCCAGCACAAAACAAAGGGAAACAAAAAGAAAGGATAGGATGATTAAGGACAGGAAGCTAAAGGCAGGAAAAAAACCAGCTGGTTTTCTTAGTGAAATGAGACACTGAGTGAGGTTGCAAAGCACCTGTGCTGAGACAATTCTTGAGAATAACAAAGAAGGGTTAACAGTGAAGTAGCAAATTTTTTCTGGGACTATTAATGGGAGCAGATAAGAAATCTGACCTCAAGGAGATACAGAAGGACTCTATAATGCTGAAAGACATTCAGCATTAAAAATCATAGATCCCTACTACACGATACTCTGGTTGACAAGGATGTAATGGGATTTAAAAAGAAAAACCCAAATCACCAAAAGAATAACAACAACATCACAACAGAAGTGATATTTTTATAGAACAGAGCTCTATCAAGGGCTATTAAACACAGATATGGCAGCAATGTCTGTTGGTGAGCTGAAGGATGTCAGAACCTGGGAGAACACTCAAGGGGAAGCACTTTTTACCCTGCCCCCAGTTTGTACTGGCTTCCCCTGCTGGGCTGGATGGTGCTTGTGTCTCAAGAAGGGCCTAATGCAGAAAGTTCACACCTCCACATATGACACAATACCATTTCCACAGCTACCAAGGAATTTAAATGTTTCAAAATATCACATTTCCTACAATATGGAAAAGGCCATTTTAATAATGAGACATTTCTGTAGTTCACATTTTTCTCCCATTTTCTTTCCCAGGTCAAACATTCCCATTCCTTTAAAACCTGACTGGATACAAAGAAATTATACTCAGCAGATTTTACCCCAAACCTCAAAAATGCTTATATTAACAGAAACACAATTAAGTTCTATGAATGCCTCAACATCTTGAAGCTAGCATTACACATTGTTTTTAGCAAAGGTCCACAAAAGTAGTTTAAACAATATAAAGGTTTAAAAGAGGCTTATTAGAACAAATGTCAGAGTTATGTATACTAAATATATCACCGCATAAAAGAAATCCATGAGCCAAAAAAAACCTAATTTAATTATCAATGAGCATTAGATATTATTGCTTTCATACATCCCAAAAAGAGGCAAAACAAACCAAAGAGATCATTCCATTTGCTTTTTTTTTTTTTAATAGGACCTCATGTGACAAGATTTGGGGAGGAAAATATTTACTTTCTGCAATAAAAATCTTCAAAATAAGAGAGTGAAGAGAGTGAAGAGATGGAGAAGGAAAGATATGCTCCACAAATTGAAAAAAATTATTGCAGGCATGACGAAAGAAATAATTCTTAAAAATTATTAAGCTTCTCCTAATCTGCAGATGGAGCAAAATTCTCATTTAAGAAAATAACCACTCACTAGTTAATGCATCTTTTATTTCAACATACTGCTCAGTTATAACTTAGACTACCTGGTGTCACAAATTCTGTGATACAACTCCCTTTTACTGAAATTAAAGGGAGAGAAGCTGTATCCAACAGCTCCTGATATGTCCCTGAAATAATCCAGTCACATCAAATAGACTGTCTAGCAAAAAAGGAAAATAATCCTGCAGCTGACCTCTGAATTTAAAAAAAAGAGAAAATATATGATTCATCATACAGTACATGTTATAAATTTCTTTGGGTTTGACCATTTTTTAAGTCAGATGGCAAATCTCAAAACCCACAGTACTGACCTTTAAGAAAAAAGTTCCTCATTGTACCAAGGTCTAAATGTCTTTTATGTCCGCTTGACCTACCACATTGGTGTTGGCACTTTAACACAAACCTGTTGAATAGTGAGAAAACAGCTAGAAGTTTGAGTTGTGGGCTAATTTTACCTTCTTATCAGTCTTCTGCCTAGTGTCGACTGACTTGGAATCTCTCCCTTCATCTCTCAGGGCTGAAATGGAAAAAGAGTTGCAGAGCAGAGAAGAAAATCATACTGCTTCTGCATGTGGCTTCCCTGCTGCTACAACTTGAGATGGTTTCTGCTCTGCTGCCCCTATCTAATTTCCCCAGTTAAAATCTTCCCCTTGCTGCACAGTTCTAATGCGTTTCTGGAAAATTACTAATATTGTGCATTATTCATAGCACTGCCATTCTGAATAGCATACACAAAATGGAACATATTGATTCCACTTTTCAGCTTGACAAGACTATCACCATACTGACAAGACCAATATTAAAAACCTCCTAAAATTACAAGGTTCAGAGGCATAAATAATGTTCCTATTTGCAATTTTTCTTTACTTTTTTAATCTTCAGTCATCTGCTGAAATTCTTTTCTACGACTATGAAAGAAAAAACCATACTCCCCTCCCTACACAGAAACCCAGAACCTCTCAATGCCTTAATCTCAGGTGCTATGGCTTCAAAAAGCTCAGCAAGCCACAAGATCAAGTATAAAATCATGAAGGTTAATAAATCTGTTAGGAAGAGAAAAAAAGTGTCAAATATGCTTCCTCTCACCTCCCTTTCTTTTTATCAAAGACATAATCTCTTTGGATTACATTCTGAAGAAATTTTAATTTTTTTTTTCCTTCAGCCACTGATGAACATTTTAGTTTTCTTTTTTCCTTTCAAAGAGAACAGAAAATTAATTTTGAAGAAAATAATAATCTCATTTAACAATCCATCTTCACCATGGAAAGTTTCCTATTTGCCACTAGTTAGTGGATTTTTCCCCATGAAAAAGGAAATTACTCTTGACAAGCTCAGTTATGAATAGTGGCTGGCTTTGCCTGGATCAGAGTTCATAGGAAAAAAAGTTGTGTTCAAGGTAACCTGACTAGACTGTGATTCAATAACTCACTGAGCAGTAGCCAGATTTGCTGAAACAATGGCAGTCCATTTTCCAGAGTCTAGAACAACAAACAATCAGCTTAACACCCTTGGTTGGGGTTTTTGGACAGTTTGATTTTGATTTTATGTAAAGCAGCTTTATTTACAAGGGATAGAGGAGCTTTGAAAATTCTAGCAAACAAGGAAAAAAAAAAGTAATGCTTGGAATAACAGCCAGAAAAAATGAACACTGCTTTTACTCCAAAGGAGAATTTCACTACCTTGTTACACAGGGAATGTATTTTCTCAGCTGACACAGCAGGTCTACTGCTTATCCTGAAAGTATGGAGTTATCATTTCATTCAAGACATGAACCCACCATCCCTGATAACTCACAACCATGTAATATCATCAGCAAACTGGTCAGGGACATGTATTTTTGAAAAAGGTAATTCAACTTCAATTAGCCATCTTAAGGCAAAATCCAAAACCACGTTTGAAACAGACAATGCCTGTTTCTTGGGGCTTTTTTTTTACATTTATTTATATAAATAAGGTGGAATTACAAGGAAGGCAACAAAAAATAATTTCCTGGCAGTAGTACCCTTCTTAACTTGACTGATTATTAATGAAAAAATGTGGAGGGGAGGGGAGGGGAGGAGAGGAAGAGGGAGAGGGAGAGGAGCAACTGTAGCAATACCTTTTATGCCAGGAAGGAAAATCTGATTTCTGGAACACCTGACACCTGAAGAGCACTCCTGAGGGGAAAACACAGCAGCCACTTGCCAGGCAGGGCTAAGCAACCAGAGAGAGCATTACAATCCATCTGCCAACACAAACCTATGGTATTTGGTTGTTTTTGGAGAAACACAAACACCCATCTCTCCATCACAGGAACATACTGAAGCAAACAAAGCAAGAACAGACAGACAGCACCAGATTTTTAGGCAGACTATTCCCCAGTTCAGATCTATTCATTCTGTAATGAGATAGAAACAAAACCTAAATTTGCACCTCTGTCTTTCATCTTCACTGCTGTGTATTAAGGGTTCCTTCCCTGCTGGGTGGGCTGGCTGGGAAGAACCTGACACCTCCCTAGTGGGACAAGCAGCTAGATGTGTCTCACAGGATATTCAGGCACCCCACGTGTCCCCCAGCTCCACAGACATGAGCCTTGGTGCCACCAGAAAGGAGCAAGCACACAGTGCTCAGCAGGGCCTGGGGTCCTTGTGAGCTGGGACCGGGATAAGGCACAGGATTTTACTCTGCAGGGTATAATAAACCTTTAAAACTTCAGAAAAACTAGAATAAACTAAGTCTTTAGTATGTCTGGGCACTGATGTCCCTTTTTTCCAGAAAATGCCATCTCTGCTTCCATATGATTTCAACATAAACTACTTCAGTCTTAAAAATACAGAATTGACAAGTGTGACCCAGCCATCCTGCAGTCAACAGAAGAGTCCACACCACCACCAAAAAATTACACGATAGGAAAATATTTTGTTGTCAACAAACACCTAAGGCTCAGGACAGCTTTGGATGCTTGTATAAAGACATGTCTATCCCTCACCACGTCAGCCACGCAGCATGGGCGGGCAGTTCTCCTAATTCTACCGCCTTGCACTCTCCTTGCCATCCACCACCTCAAAGCTTCAGCTTTTCTTTAGCTAGGAAGTTCTAGAGATCAGGATCTCTGCTTATTTCACTTTGCTGGCAGCTCTGACAGCCAGAAAACTTAGGTATAAATCACAAAATCGAAAGAGGAAGGAGAATGACAGACAAGGAATAAAATGGGCTAATAAATTCAGTTTTATTTTCATGGGTTGTCAGTTCCTGCAGGTTTTGACACCTACAGAGTGAAGTGAGTATCTGACTGCCTGAAATTACATTATCATGCCACAGCCTGAACACATTCAATATGCTGGCAGTAAGAGAGGGCTGTCTCTCTCTGTCCTTCCTCTGTCAGGAGGAGTAAAAGGTTCTACAGTTTCCTTCCCCATCCTACTGCCAACAAAATAGTTTTCATTTAAGGTGGTTAAAGCATAACGCAACAAGGAAAAGAAAACAGGGAAGGCCAACTCCTAGCAAGGAGTTTTTATAGTATGGAGTATAAAACCTTCCTACTTTGGAGGTTTTATAGTATGGTTTTCTAGGGACAGCTACCATGATTTCATTAGACAAGTCTTCAAAAAAATTGTTAGTTAAACATAATTTCAAAAAGTTTGTCTCCTACTCCTAAACACACACACATACACACATAATATACATTATTATATAATAATTTTAAGACACACTATTTGCTGGTCAATGCCCCATCTCCATTATTTATGCCATGTACAAGCTGTAACTTTAAAAATAATTTTTAAAAAATTTGCACTAACAGAAATGGAAAGCATTCTTTTTTTTCTGGATGATAAAATATTCCAGATTTAAAAACCATTGCATTCCAAAATAAAACAAACAAGATATCAATCAATAATTAGTTTTATTTGATGACTAAACACTGCTTTTGGGTTCATAATGCACAAAATACTAGACTATGCTGAAGATAACATTCATATCACACACAGATCCTCTTGTTTTCATTCACCTGAAATAGTTACTTGTCAGCTAGTTATAATTGTTAAATCATCCCTTACTGGAAATTATGCAAGTGTTATCTGCTGATGTGTGTTCCTGTTACTTTCACATTAACAAAGTACGTGAGAACTGAAAATGCAAATAGTCAACTTGAGGCTTACAAAAATTATCAAACCCTTGAAATTCACCCATACTGAAACATCAGACCAAAGAAACTTTGCATTTCTGAGCAGCATGCACTGAGACAAATGTTTTATCCCTCTATTTGAAGGATTTTTACATCTTCTCTTCTGATACCTTTACTATTACAGTCCACAATGTAAAATTTGGATGCAGTTCATACTTTAACTGCATTTTTATCTTCGCTTTTAACGATAAATTTGAGAATAGTCATGACAGTGTTAACAATTAATAGCTTCAGCATCAGTTTGGAACTTACAAAAAATAATTTGATTGGCAGAGATGTAAGACAAGCAAGTCTTAGCCACAATGGCATATACCCAAGAACAGTCAACTATTTTAAAGTCAAGAAACAACACATTCAACTGGAGATGTCTATAACTGTAACTACCTTATATAAACCACCTAGTAGGAGAATTCACTTGTAAGCATGTAATTTCCAAGTTTGCTTTTGAGTTACCCAGAGCAGAAACCAATTTCAGAAAATCACTACTGGCTATGAGGAACATTTACCTCATACACACAGGACCTTTTTCTGGGTACCCCTGAGGATTTAGATTTTTACTGATCAGATATTTTCTGATGAAGAAGTGTTGCTTTGGTAATTAACAGATCCTGGGGGCTACATTGTTGAACCTTTAAAAATAGAATAGAATATTTCAGTTGGAAGGGACCTACAAGGATCATCTAGTCCAACTGCCTGACCTATTTAGGGCTGACTGAAAGTTAAAGTGTGTTGTTAAGGGCGTTGTACAAATCGCTCTTAAACGTTGACATGTCTTGGGCATCGACCACCTCTCTAAGAAGCCTGTTCCAGTGCTTGATCACTCCCTCTGTAAAGAAATGTTTCCTAAAATATTTCTTTTTTGAATACATCAGAACTTATTCACAACAATGACGAGAAAAGACTTCCAAAGCTTCATTACGTGTTGTCCAAACCATTGCATTTTCTATTTTTTACTGGATCCAGCAACTACCCATTCCAATTGTAAACTTCTCTTAGTCTTACACTGAAACAGCTCAAAAGCAATCATCCTTGAGGCTGCTTTTTCACGCCTCCCAAAAATCTGTCTTCTCGTTTCCTTTCCCCTGTTTACTTCTTCCTCAAGAGCCCTAACCTTTGTCATTCCTCATATGGAAATTATTTAATCATTTCTCCCACCCATTTGTGTTTTCTGGTTCTTTCAATCCCATTTTGGGAATGGGAGGTGTCCTGGTTTAGGGCAAATTTGGGAGGAAATACCCTAGGAGAGGAAGTCACAAATGTCAAATGAAAGTAGTCTAGTGCCGACACACTGGAGATTTATGCACAATGAAGTTCTCTATGTTGCTCTCTATTGCTTTTGGTTTCTCTTTTTTGACTGCTACTGAGAAACAAGCAGATGCTATGATAGAATCACCCAAAACACACAGAGAAGATGTCACTCCTAACCCTGCAAAAGGCTTGTCACAGTCCATCAGTTTCTAAGTGAAATAAGGATTACACCCCACGAACTGCTTTCCTGCCTTCACTGAAGGCA
Organism: Pyrgilauda ruficollis; assembly: GCF_017590135.1. Lineage (NCBI taxonomy): Eukaryota > Metazoa > Chordata > Aves > Passeriformes > Passeridae > Pyrgilauda > Pyrgilauda ruficollis. The sequence continues at coordinate 17,741,396 of NW_024523648.1, read as the reverse complement.
AGGCTGGCTATTGTCCCTGGGCTGCACAAGAATGCTCTTTTCTGTTCTTGTTCAATGGTCCAAAAATATATCTTCTTAAAATATAACACAGACATACCCTCTTTCTCTTATACAGTTTACATGCCATTAAAAAGTTGGCATCAATATATTAGAATCTTTGTTCTGTGGTTGGGATTTTCCACTCTACAAACAGGATCTTCCTATAGAGAAGCTAAAGAAAACTATTTCCCCAAGCTACCACAACACATAAAACCCAAAAAGCAGCACAAGAGAGAATATCAAGAGCTGTCCTGTATTCATGCTCAGAAGGCACAAATAAAAAACTTGGTAAAATCACCATAAAAATGAAAATTCATAATTTTAAACTTAATACAGCAAGGTCCCTTAATAAAAGATCATAATTTCTTATGTATATAAATGTCTTAAAAAGTGCTACCGAAACACAGCATATGGTAAGACCCTGTAATAATGTTACACTTAAATAAGATTGTGGGTACTTAGCACTGGGACCTCTTCTGCTGCTTGGTTTCTGGTTTTCTGTGCAGTTGCTTAAAAACTGCAACAGCCAGAAATTTTCAGACCACTACAACTCTGCAAGGAAAGACCCCTCACCTTTTTACATTCTGAAGCAATATATTGTTGTTATCCTGTATCCTGTCTCCACAAAAAAGGAGAATGGCATCATTATAATAAAGGCATGGTATCAATCTTACACTTTCTATGAATGTAAGTATGTACTGTGAATTACGTGGAAGTTTTTAGTGTTGCAATCTTAACCAATGCTATATTGCATATTTAGTATGTGCAATTGACTCAGACTACTGAATGAAAACAGATTTGGAAAGCACATTTTCTTGCTTTTGTAAAAATGCATAATGTTGCAATGTTTGGAATGCAAACTCCACAGGGGAACATTAAAAAAAATATTGGTTTGTAAATTAAAGTCACTGAAAAGTAAATGTCAGCCATGAAAATATTTCCTTTAATATTATGTTTCTAAGTTGTTTAATCAGTCCCTCCTCCAGCTGAGGTCTGAATTACCATTAACTTTGTGGTTCAATAAATTATTAATACAAAATGAGAGAATCTAAGGGGAAAATGGTGCTTTAGAGCACACACAATAGATGAAGAGCTGCAAAAATGGGCCAGAAATTTTGCTGTGAAGAGGTAATGCAGCAAAAGGGAACAGCTGGAGACTATTAAAAGCACTCATTAGAGGGAAGAAGCAGCAAACTGTTCTAATTGGGTCAGCTGACAGGTGGCTGTGCTTCAGCAGCGCTCTCCGGCAGCCCCGTCCCAGGCGCAGGGATTCCTGCTACTGTGTGATCCCCAAACCCGACCTGCAGCTGCAAGGCTGCACTGCAGCACGTCCAGTGACCAGTTCAAACCACCTCAGCACCAGTGCATAATAACACAGGCAGAAAAATGACTACTGTGTGTATGGGGCTATGTCAGGGAAAACAGAGGGCACAAAATGTTTAGTTTCTTAACTACTGCTCAGAGCACAGTAAGTGAAAAATGTTCTTTTTAATTTATATATTTAACTCCTCGATATCTGGTATGCACTGTACAGACAAAGGCAAATAATTTTAACCTCTGCACGCCTCAGTCTAAACAATGTTAACCAAGTTATCACAGCCTCCCCAAAATTTCCCAGGTTCAGTCAACAGACAGTGGTAGCCCCTCTTGCGAGGTCCTCGACAGGAAAATCAGAGTCACGAACCCTCTGCTGCCTCACTGCACCAAATCTGCAGGCAGGTAACTCTCTCCCAGCCTTTTCTTTTATAGAGAAACACGCTCACGAGAGAGACAGTCAGAAGATGAAGGCACGGGCTCCATACCATGGTCTCTCCTGCAGGCCACGTGTCTGGCAACTGAAAAGCTTGAGGAAACTTATCTGAAGTCATGAAGGAGAAAGCTCAGTGATGACAACTGATGGCAACTGCTGATGACAATTCATAATATAATTACCCAGGGTATTATGCAGATAAACATAGGAAATAAGACAGCCAGCTGTTGTCTGAAAACCAGCTGATAATTGGTAAAAGAATATTTTTCATTGTAGATAGAAATTTGAGGATCTAAATAATAAAACCAATTAAATATATTTAGTGAATATTCTTATATTAATGAAAACCATGGAAATCATAAAAGGAAATTCTCAAGATTCAAGACTAAAAAAAAGTTCTGTCTTGTTTACCCATTCACCTTTTCTTATTATTTTGTTTGACATTTATGAAGTAATCTAAAAAACATTAGTTTAAGTATTTAGCCATAAAAGCTAAAGTTGCAAAAAGAATTTTTCTCCCTATTATAAGAAATTTGATTTGAAATTTCCCTGACATCACTTGAATTTTGCTTCTCTCCTTTAAAGTAATCCTAATACACTTTTAACAATTATTTTAGCATTTCATTTAAGAGACAAAAGGACAACTGCTCCCTTATGGGATCACTTCCATGAGTAATCTTTAACATAAATGAGGCTGAATATTGTTAGAATATTTTTAATCTTTGCTGAGAAAAGCATATTTATTTTCAGAGATGAAGTTGAAAAACTACACAGAGCCACCCAGAGATGCTGTGCAAATGTAACTGTTAATTATAATGAAAATTTGAAATATCCTATAGGAAGGTGACAAGTTTTTATTTTACTGAATGATTTTTAAAATGCAAAAGTTCTCACTTATGATACATTAGCTCAGAAATCTTTTACTGGAGTGAGCTAGGAGTCACAGTATTCACGAGCCTAACAGAGATCAGAATCCCATGTAACTGGATTTCCTGCAATTCAGGCAACAACACACAGCCCATGCTGCTTCAAACACTCATTCAGTCTTCGTAGTCTTAGATCAAAGTTTTACCAAGTATTAAGAAAATATAAAAACCCTAGACATGCCTTTTTTTATATTTGGTATCTCAAACTGAAGCTGTAATAAACACTAGATAATTACAAACAAGTCTTCTGGAAGGAACAATTTTAATATAAAGCATTAAAATATTATAGTAGTCCCTCTTCATCAGGGGTGCTTCCTACCTTCTGCACTTTCAAGCCCTGAACTAAATCGCATCTCAGGCATGTTTTTCTTTTACTTGGTACCTGCAGCACTCACAACTGCACTGATAAGGGTTTGCTTGCTTTACTGAGGCATATTTACTCTAAGAACTCTAGTTCAACCTGAAACACATTCACTACAATTAATTCAAATTAATTTTTGTGAATTTATCTCATCTTACAGGACCATAATGTAGAGCTGACAATCATATCAGTGTGCTTGAGGCTTGGCTCAAGGTGCTCACCATTAATTACCTCTCTGCCTTACTCCACACTACCATGCTGCCACTATTTTTTGTTCTGGGGGAAGCTTGGAAGTGATTTCTTCAGGTGAGTAACAATAACTCACTCCAGCAGTGAAAGTGACAGGTCAGGGCAAGGAGCTGGATGGGTAAAAAGTCGCACATTGCAGCAGCTGCCTCTGCTGTATCTGACTCATGAATAAAAGGCTTGCTTTCTAACCTGACTTTCAATTAAATTTTGATAAACACAGACATTTACCAAAATGTTTAGAACAATTTATCTGACTCTGAATGAATGGTTGTGTTTCCTGGAACAAAGTCAAAGCCTGAAGCTCAATTCAGAGAAAATTTCAAATGATCAGTGAACAGCGGAAATTTCCATCTCTGTTTCTGACCTTTGCAACGTCAGCAGTTCAGATTTTCAATGTTAAAAAAACAGCATGCAAGGTACTACAAGACTTCAAGATAGTTTGGGTTTTTTTCAACTCCTTTTTTTTCTTAAGGATCAGAATTGAGGGGAGAGAATGCTTCCACATCAAGGGCATCACAACCTGGAGTTCATCAGACACAAAACCTGATCTTAAAAAGCTTCTCCACCCTTAAGAGCCTGCTTTCTAGAGCAGTGGAACTCCCACACCTTCACACTACAGTTTGAGGGAATATGGATGCTGCCCTCAGCTTTTCAGTGGAGATGGCCAGTGTTGGCAGCTGTTGATGAAGACGCCAAGATGGCCTGGAAAGGTTCCCAGTTGCCCATACCACCTTCCAAGAGACAGGAAACCAAGAACATTGTGGTTGATAAAAGCATAATTAGGCTCTTAAGACCCCGTTTCCAGACACATATCTTTTGCCTGCAAACCCTGGCAAATCCTGGTTTTCTGGTAAAACAGAAAAGTAATATTTAAAGTTTATCTAGTCCATTTTGTAAGTCTATAACTGCTATCAACACAAGGCTTCTCAAGTACTCCAGCAATGAGCTCAGTGTCATGGACCAATTAGCAGTTAAGTGTTTTCCTGGCTGTCGATCTGAGGCATGATGGAAGAAGAAAAGTAAAAGCTCATATCCTCCCACTGCTTTCATGTATCTGCTCATGGTCAGGCACATCTCATCCCAAACAACTTAGGTTTAATATTATGATCAAGGTTGAAACTATTTAATATGCTAAATCCAAGTTTATCCTTAAACAGACCCCAGTAAAAAAAGAGTAATGTTTCAAGTTTTGCGTTTAAAAGAATATTAGGGAAGAATTGCAAGTTATAAGACCTGCAATGAGGCCACCCATCAGTCCTGTGCTAAAGTGTCATACTGGCTCATGCTCAGAGGTAAAACCAGCTGCTTACTCTCTTCATAGCTAGATCGGACAATTGGTTTTGCAGATTTCTGAAGCTACGATTCAAAAATCCCCAATACCTGAATTTTAAGAAATTCAGAATGAGTGGCTTTCATGACAATAATTTCACCGGCAAGTGACCTATGTGTTACTGTCACTCTCTCAGAGCAGTGCAAGTGACTGCCAAAGTCTGCCAAGGAAGGATGGAAAACAGGTTCCAAAAATGTTTCCAGGATTCTAAACTGACTTACCAACAGAGAAAATCAAAAAGAAAATGCAAAAATAGTTTTTATTAAGGATGCTAATGGTGCCTCAGAACAAGAAACTGCCTTTTGAACAAAATGATTACTGACCTCAGTCAGATACTTTTTATTTATTTTTCATTATAGCTTTTGTACTGATCTGTGTATGCATAGATATCTGCATATGCATATAAACAATTAACTTCTTAAAGAACATACCAACACCAATGAAAATGCAAGGTAATTTCTATTAGTTTTTAAACCAAGACAACATGAATTTGATCTATTTGTTTCAGTTGTGCTTGAAGTAAAATTTCACTGGCTATATGTATATCATGTCTTAAGCTGCACAGTCAGTACTGAAATAATACCAGGTTTTACAGAGTCAGTCATAAGAGATGCCAATCACTGCACTTCAAATGAGAAGGCACTCAAAGTAAAGTACAGGCTCTAGCACTCACTTTTAACATTTCCAAAAAAGAAAATGTAGTAGTGTTATAAAGTTGCAGTAAAAACCCCTACCAATCAATAATTTCCTCAACCCTCTTGTCCCATTCAGAGACGATGAAGCAGAAGTCCATACACACACGACATGCAAAACTTTCCAGCTCTGCAACAGGAGGTCAAGACACACCCAGCCAACACAGGCACCTCTTTCAGATCTATAGGCACATAGCAAATAAGAAACCCTTCACAGTTTATACCTGTATAGGAGATGTCATTAAACTTAAGGCCATTAGACAGTTACACTCCCCCTAACTGATACCTCCCCCTTCAATTACTCATAATGCACAAGTTTGTCTGTTCACAGGGCTTTGCATGACCAAAAACAGAAGACAAATGAAATTTAAACAGCTCTGTAACATGGGAAAAAACCCAGCCCTCCCTGGATTCATGTAACTTCAGCTAGGGCTGAAAGGTGTTGTGTGGCAGTTGTTCAGAGCTGTGTTCTCTATGGCTCATGACATCTTGTACTCTACTGCCTCTTCAAAACCTCACAAAAACATCCTCTGTCCTCCAAAAGCCACAGACACATCTTGTTTTGACATTATGTCTGGCTTGCAAGATCTCATAGCAGACCATCAAGCTGTCCTGTCACTGCTGTTTCATTGAACTCTCTGCAGTTCAAGCATGCCTGAAAGCTGAGTCCAATCCAACTGGATCTGTATTAGAGAGAGAGCAAGAAGTAATTCCACCATTTTGCCTTTTTTGAGAGGTGTCTGTGTACATGCAAAGCGATCAATATAAACCAAACTAGCCACCTTCCTAGCTTCTCAGTTTCTTATTTAGCATTCATTCAACACCTACTGCCACAGGACCTTGGTATGCAACAAAAGCTGGCAGGTGCTACGACAGTTCAGCAGTCGTACAATTTAAAACTTCTTATGAATAGCTTATTCAGCATTATTGCCATTATATTAACTCAAAAAAGACAAAAAGCAGCAAAACCAAAGCAAGAACTGAGATTAGAGCCCTGGTGTAAAGAGCATTACAAACAACTTAGCAAGAACATTAGAGAATTAAGCTCCCTGAATTGCTCTGTTCCTCAATTTTCTTCTGAGGCTGCAGAGTTACAGACATAGTCTGAACCTAAAAATCTGTCTGAATATTCACAGTGCAGTGATAAATATAGGCAGAATTATTATATTACTATGCAGTGCAAATCCAGCTAAGTGTAAGGACCGTAATTCAGTGGTGGAAATCTGGAACTTGCTGTCAGCTTATTCAAGATCAAACTGAATTCATTGGCAACACTCTGCACAGTAAAGCTGAGCAAACTAAGGAGCAGGCAAGAGAAGGCAGAGGAAAAACACAAGATGGGAGATGCCTCAGTCTCCCATTTTTCACGCATCCAGTTTGAATAACAGCACTACATAACAATGATGGGAAATTGGTAATCAAAACCTTTTATTTATACATACCAGGTATCTTTCCTCCTGCCTCATGTTGGGGGTACGGATCATGTGATTCTGTTCTCCTCTCCAGTCTCCGAAACGTCGAAAAAAATAATTGGATAGGAATCGGTTGACAGGATCTCTAATAATATTGATGTACACGGGCTGGTCTCCTCCAAACCTGGTGGGAAGAAAAATGGGTCAATCTCATCACAAGGCTCCACACACACACGTATTATCTCTCATCTGAATGCTTTCAAATTACTTCCTACCGAAATTCAGAGCTTTTACAAGGTGAGGAGCGAAACTGAGCATCTTACAACTAGTTTCTAACTAGAGATGTAGATCTATGGGGTGAACAGTAAATATGGAATCACATTAAGCTATATGTGTACTACAAACATTTTAGTTGAAAACCATTTTTTACACTGCATCAACAGTTTTGCTTCTTGAGTTTTCTCCTTGCTGTTTTCAGATGAAGAACCTTCTGCAGATGAATCAGAGAATGAGCATTTCTTCTTCTCAAGACACTTCTTATCTGGGCAGTCATGTTAGAACAGGCACCACCCAATAGTAACTGCTGTAAGGCACCCTTGGATCACCTTTGCCTGTACTGTAAGTGTAGTAATGTGCAAAGGATTTTCAGCTTACTTTGAAAGTTTTTTTCCAAAAGCTTCCTCTGGATGAACTGACAGATATGCATGGTATTTCCAGCTTTTTATTTGCTGGAACTTGTGCAGAACCTCATCCCCAGTCTGCACTGGCTGGATTTGAGGTTATTTCATGGTTATGCAATATCTTATCCCTGTACTGCACTTCATGAACTTTTCTTTTTTTTTTTTTTTTGAAGACCATATGAAAATTCTTGCTTCAAAAAAGAAATTAAGTATCAGTCTCAAGTACAAGTACATGCAAGTCCAAGGAAAAGGAAAAGGTAACAACAGCTGTGACCAGGCTCGCACATAAGCAAAATGTAGCATAGATGTCTGCAACTTAAAGATGAGAAGATAGACCAGAGCAACTTCACCACCGTGACCTTACCCTCTTCTATGTCTCCTCCTGGTGCTAAGCGTAAGCACCTCCTGCTGCTAACACCTTCAGTTCAACAGCTGGGAAACCAAAAGAGCAAAGGAGGAAAAAAGAAGCTTGGGAAGGTTTGTGACCACACTGTATTTACAAAATGTTAAAATACTGACTGCATATTTTATATCAACACACAGCATCAGGAGAGCAGGCCTAACCACAAAAAAAGAGGGGAAGCTGCTTACACTGTTCCATGGTCAAAATTAAAAAATGGACATTAATGGAACAGACTGATGGACTACAAATTCTGTGAGACAAAGAATAAAATAAAACCTTCCTGGACTGGAAAGTTCATAGGATAAATTCAACTTGGAATTTTCCTTATCTAAGAACATGGATTATGTTCTCCCTCTGTTTCCCCAATTTAAGTGAACAATTCACACTTAAGCACTAGCTTATACTTTATTTTTGTGAGCTTGAGGACATAGCCATATTTAAGTATTTAAATGCTATTCTGATGATTTTCTGAGTCACAATTTATATAATTTCTTCTAAAATGTAAAATACTAGATAAAAAAAACTGAAGACACCCTTCAAATTAAAAAAAACCTCTCAGTTTCTTCCCATCTTTTTGAGGCAATGAATAATTGAATTTGTATAATAAAAGATCAGGGCTTCTCATAAACATTTAAAAGGCAGCAAAATTGTTTAAAATTATGAATTCTAGTAAAAGACAAGAGAAAAATCTCATCGAGTTTAAACCTGATTTTTCTTCTGCATGATTCCCCAGACTCCCAAATACAGTCTAAAAAGGCTTGTCTCATGAGTAACTATGCCTATCAGTAATCTCACTGACCTCAGTGTTGCAGGATCACTGCCATAATTTGAAACTGCACAGACAGCATAAAATTTTAAAACAATCCAATTAAAAAGGCATATGCTCCTTGCTTCCTGATTAGTGTACAACCCAGTTTGGACATGGATGTGCAAGTGAAATATTCTGAATTACCCTGAATTCCTCTCTGAGCTAATCTTTGCTGCTTTTTTATCTTTATACAGAAATAAATCCTATATTAAAAAAAAAAAAAAAAAAAAAAAAAGCATTCCTGCAAATACCACAGGTCAATGTGGGCATAAAGCTTTGACAATATTTACGCAAATAGAAAGCTTTGAGTGGATTCCTTGGCCTGGTAGTTTTGAAAACTAAACTTTTCAAGTAAAATTGCTGGAAAGAATAGATTGCATCTAAATTACCGAACACATTATCCTCCTGCTGCTTGACGCAGATAACAACAACCAAAAGACAGAGGTGGGTGGAGGAGGACAAAGAAAAGGGAAAGCAGTAGAGAGTAAGAAGTGATGACAGCAGCAAGTTGTCTTAAGATAAAGGCAAAAAAATCACAAGATTTATAGAAGCAAGAGAGCAGGGATGTCCTGCCCCAGGTTCCACAGAGGATGTTAAACCTAAATCGCTCATCAGAAGAGCAAAAAATGAGAATCAGACAGCTAATAGCGGTCTTGTTAGAAATTTTCAACATATATTGTCTTTTCTGAAGTAAAAGGAGGAGTGAGATTGCATAACCAACTCACCATATTCCCAGAGCCCACCCTTTTGCTGGTAAGGTCATGTTTCTGAACATGAGAACAGTAAATTCAGGACCAAAAGCCCTGAGAAAAGAGACTCACACAAGCTCAATCATCCCAAGAGGACAGATGAGATGGGAGTTCACTCTTTCACAAATGCTACAGAGGAACTTCCATTTCCAAAATGCAGATTGTGCGTGCTCCTCACCTCCCCAAACACAGGACAGCTCAAATTTCTGATTTTCTGCACAATGTAGACAGCTGGTATACACCCAGCTGTGGGTTGCTCCACCAGGCAACAAGCAAGAAATTATTAGAAAAACCAAGTCTGTTCTGGTCCTTATTCAAATGTACATTTTTTTTAAACACAGTTTATAATACTTCAAATTCCAGCCATTTGTTTCTATGAACTGTACTCAATTTGTGGAAGCTAAGCAGCACTCACATAGCATAAAAAATCCTAACAGTTGGAAAAAAAAATCAAGTACCTTAAGCTATTTAAAGAAGAAAAGGGCAAATCAATGCTCCATTTGTTCAAGTATGTTCTGCATATTTTTAGATACTTATCAATCACAACACATTAAATGCTCTCCCAAGTGAAACTTTTCAGATTAACAACTCCCACATGAATGTGCTCTTGCAAAAAAATAGACAAGTGCCTCATTATCCATCACATCACCTTATTTGCACTTAAACCCCTATTGTGAAGGGTTCAGAATGGGACATGATCATATTTTCTACGCCTCAGTAGCAGACTCACCTTCTCTGAGTGGGATCATGATTGGATCCCGCATCATGAAGTTGCACAAATGTTCTGATCTCCAGCAGCACATTGGCACAACTGGGCAGAGTGGGTCAGGATACCACCATTCCACCAGACCACTGCAAATGGATACACCAACTCCCACATTCTTCCTGTACTTAATGTCTCCTGATTTATTTGATATGTACTAGTAAATCCTATTAGTTTTAACAGATCTGTTGTTGAAGGTGCATTTTTGGAGTTCTGATTAAAAAAGTATTTGCAAGCTTCAATCAATTATATTTAGCTTCATTAATAATATATTCCCCTATGTCTTTTTTAATAAAAGAAAAAATAAACAAAAAACAACTAAAGCCTGAGAAGTATGTGAGCTTGCCCCTTCACATTTCTGATGAATTCCAATTTTATTATCTACATGACCAAAATCTGAATTTAAAATCGTTTACAAACTCCTTGCAAGTAAGGGGGGGAAAATCAACAAAAGCTATTTGCTTGGCTTTAAAATGGAGGCTCTCTTAGCTCCTATTATTTTTCATTTCACTTCAGGAGGCTGCTGCCTTTGCATTTAATACAAAACTCTTCACACAAGCAGAAGATGGCTTCTTCATCCTTGCAGGCAAAGCACAACTCCTCAAGGAAAAGATGATTCCCAACCTAGTCTCTGTAAGAACTTTGTCTGCCTCTTACTCTTTTAACTTACACTGTTCCCCCTTAAACAAAAAGGGTGGTTGCTAGAAATTCAGTATAATGGAAGCAAACAAGAACCAACAGCCACATAATATTAATAGGAACAGGAATATTGTGTCCTTCTTATAAAGGAAGCACAGTTTCCTTTTCCAGTGCCATACAACTGAGAATCACATGCTGAGAGTACAATTGCCCAGCCATATTTACTCAGCAATTATGTTAGAGCTCCATTACCTGCCCTGCAGCACAGCTTCACAGGGAGATCATGTAAAAGCACTAACACAGAACCTTCAGCTTTTTAGGACTTAAATAAGATGCAGTTACCTCAATATTTATCTTCTGAAAAAGTTATTTTGAAATATTAGTTTTTATTTTGAAATATTAGTTTTTGTAACATCTTGCATCAGCATGAACCTGTGCAAAGCAGTCCCCTGCACACAAGGCACCAGGCACTTCTGGGATGCTCCAGTGATCCTTCTCAAGGATGAGATGCAAAGAGGAATGGCCTGAGGTACTGCCAGCCTCCATAATCAAGAGTTTATCTTCCTGCTCTTGTCTGTAGTTCCTCTCTTGCAGCCTTCACCCTCATGCTCTGGTCATGCTTTCAACCTTTTCTTTAGAACTGGTGGAGTTGATATAGGGCATTTCTCTACTGATGCACCCATGTCACCTACACGGTTATTTCAGTCATAACAGTACTGGCATAGCTGAACTGGTACAAGGACTACCTAGAGCAGACTTCAGGAAAAACTTTGGCTTCATGAGGCCTTCTTCCTTTCTTGTAGAATACTAATTAGGCTGCCTCTCCTCAGCAAGCTGAACTTAAAGGTGTGCCAGTCTGCTTTTTTGTTATCGCTCTCTAGTTTATCCCAGACACAAAACAAACAATGCAGACAGGTGATGTAATTATCATCCCTGGAAGCATTCAAAAACACATGTAGATGCAGCACTTAGGGATGTGGTTTAATGGTGCTACACTTGGCAGTGTAGTTAACAGTTGGACTTGATAGCCTTAGCAGTCTTTTCCAACCTTAACAGATCTATGATTCTATGAAATAAGTATTTTCATTTCAAAACTTGATCTTTGACTGGCCTGCCCTTCAATGAGAGGTGTGTGCAGGGATACAAAATGCCCAGTGGTTCAAGGTTAACAGTAAAATAGTGCACACCCCTCATCAATCACCCTTTCTGGACCTGAGATTTCAACAGTAGAAATTTCAGTTTCTGAAATGATGTGTCTGGGTCACATCCCTGTAAATACAACTGAGTCCTCTAGAAATTATTTAGTAAGCTGCTCAGACCAGTGAATGGCTAAAAGATAAGATACTGTAAAGCCTTGTATTTCTCTACTTCCCTATCCTATAAATCTACCAGAATATTTTAGGCTGTATTTTGTCAGTCAGTCATGCATGCTAAACAACTGGGGTCTTTTTTCTACCCTATATTTTTCATTCTCCTGAGGATATCAAAGAAGTTCAATATATAAATTCACAATGAACAGCACCAACACGGTTAAGTATCCTGCATGGGTCCCAGGTAAAGGAAATACTAATTATGTTTCATTTATGTAATGCAAAGTTACAGCTGGAAACAAGTAAGAGAGTAAACACTAATTCTCCATAAAAGACTAAACACTAATTCTCCATAAAAGACTAACAGCAGCTAAACTCCACATTAATTAAAATCACCTAGTTCCAGATACCCTGTATTTAAGACTTTCTTCCAAAGGTCTGGCTCAGGATTTCTCTGGACCTCTGATTAATGTTTCACTGTAATTCAGAGATGCAAATGTTATGCATTATACAGAAGAATAGGAAAACTAATTACAAAGTATTACAATAAATTTCCTGCAAATAGTAGAATAGCTGATACAGCTCTTTGGAAAGTATTAAATCAACAAACATGATAGGTAGAAAAGATGTATTTTCAAAATTGAATGAGACCACTGATTTGGCTGAGGTAGTTACATTAGCATAAAATCTTGGGGCTCAATTTCTTAGGAAGATTATTATGCAAAGGATGCTGCAACGATGCAGCACTGCATATTCAACTTCCTGTATGAATACATTTATCACGGGGAGTATGGGTGACTCCAGCCATCCTGTGGAAATGGCTGTTGCAGGGAACAAATCAATGTTAGGAATGTCCACGTGGAAATTGAAATACAGTGAACTGTGTGTAACAAAAAAATAAATCGTTGTAATTCAGCAGTATGTATCATATATGCAATCTGTAGAATATAAAAATCAATGTAAGTGAAAGTTATGACATGGCTGCCTTGTTGCAGATGTGAAAATCTGCCGTCAGAGAGGGACTGTGGATGTCACTCTACTTGAGGCTTTGAACCTACACAGTTCAATGTGATAATCTGTGATTCAGAACCAATGTGCAAAGTGGTAATATTTTCAGAAAACAAAGCTGCAAAAAGAGGGAATAATGAAGAGAGTGGTTTGCTGGTAAAGAGCCACTTGAACCAACAGGCAAGAAAGATGTAAGAAAATATTTTGCACTGTAATACGGCAAATGAAACCCAAAGCATCTAGAACCTGAAGCAGAGCATATTCACAGGGAAGGGGTAGTTCTGGCAAGGACATGCATACTTCCACATATTATCAGCAGTTTGGGAAACCTTACAGGCCAGAATAATAATCCTAGTTTCCCTTTTTCTGAGAAGCAGAAGGAGAGAGGAACAAAGGCATGATACAGCATTCATGCGACCATTCACAGAGTCCATTTTCAGAAAAACATGAACAAAGTTCATGCTGCATCATAAAAATGATGAAAAAAATTAAAAGCCTCCAACTTGTAAAGAGAATGAGAAGGGAAAAAATACAGAGAAGGCTGAGAGTTGATTGCATGAGAGTGTATAAGAAATTATACATGAAAGTACACAGGTGAAAAATTTGATGAGTCTTTACATAGTGGACAAATGCACTCTAAGAGCTAAGGAAAAGGAGTCAATTGTACTTTTCTGAAAAATTAGGAGTAAAAATAACTCAATTTACTATCGGGGAGAACATTTCACTATTGAAAGAATTTATCAAGTGCAGCAGATTCTCTATTACTGGTGATTTAGAACCAAGACTTCCATTTCCTTTCTGAAAGATGGAAGTTGCAGGTTTAAACTTATTTATCAAGGGTAAAAAAGCTTCAAAATTACTCAGAACTGTCACCATCCACCTTTTTGTCTGAAGGCAGGATCAGCTATGCAACTGCCACTACCAGCTTCAAAATCCTGAAGTATAATCTATTCTGTGTTTGCTCTGCTGTCCTTGTTGTTCTAACCTTTTCCTAAAGGTCTGATCTAGAACTCGACACGATTCCAGTCCACCACTTGTGTTATCATTACTCATTAAGAACTGCATAGTGCCTTTATATCTGCAGAATCTTTTAAATTAAAAAAAAACTTTAGAAGTGTTATGACAGTCCCCTCTTTCCCTGTCTTCTCTATTTGTTTTTCTTTTCCTGTGATTTTAGGTAAATTTAAATTTTTAAAATCTCTGATCATTTTTTTAATTCTCTTTTGGACCCTTCTGGACTAATCATCATCTTTCTTAAATCGAGTTACTCCCAAATTGGTAATCTGCAGTGTGAATGTAAGCATGGAAACTGAACAACAGTAAAAACAGGATAATTGAGGAGTTATGCCTGACCCCACCTCCAGTAACTAGATTTCAAGCAACAATCTCTATTCTGAGAATATCATGTTATTAGCTGAATGAAAGATAAAAAACCTATTATGCAAAGAACACAGGAAAACTCAGGGAATAAATTCTAAACTAAATGATCTTAAAATGTGTGGAAAAAACTTACCATAAAGCATTGCTTTTAAAAAAAATAAACCCGAAAAAACCCCTGCTTAGATCACATAAAGGTCAAGCTGCACATTAGATTTGTGCTTAGCCTTCCATCAAGTCACAGTTAAAAAGCATCATTACACACTCACATAATTAAAAAAGGTAGCATAAAAAAGGAAAAAAAATATGTAGGAGGGATTACAGCACCATGTGGCCATTCATGAAATGTGTACTTTACAAGGCAGACCTCACATGATGGTAGAAAGTGTTTCATGATGTGTTAGCAAAAAGTACAGATTATAAAGAACATACATAAAGACACAGTGTTAAGGCCATGCTCAAGTTTAGCTGACATTTCCCTACTTTTAACAGCTTACCCAGAGGGTAACTTTTTTTTTTTTGCTACCATATTTTTAATGACATTTCCCTAAGTGTGTATTTTTTTAAAAGGAGAAAAAAATCCCACAACATAAAATTACTTTAATAGATAGTCTTAGGCTGCAATCATTGTTTCAAGATGTTGATTCAAGAAGGCATTCAAAGAGCCCAATCCCTCCCACAGCTGAGCTGGATAGAGTCAGTGCAAGCTGACCCAACTACTGCTCTTTGTACAAAGTATACCTGAGTTTGCATTCAAAGGGTTCTGGACATTTAGCATCTTGTTATGCCAGCTCCATGCATTTGCCCAACACTCTTCAAATGCTAGTGGATCATGGTTAACAGACACAATAGACAAGTTCTATAAAACATGAACACACTGTGTGACATTACTTGTTCCAAAGAAAAGAAGAATCAATAATCCTCAAATTACTAAAAAATCTGGGTGTTGTGACAAAAATCGCGTGACTCTAAGACAATGAAAACAGCATCACAGAATCACTCTGGTTTTACTGACCTCCAGGCAGTCTATAAAAAAGTTTAATTCTATTTCCAAATCAATTGACCAAAGATACACATACATAGGTTAAATTATTGCAAGGCATGATGTTTATTTGCAAAAAAAAAAGATTGTAAACGTATCATCCAGCCCTTCCAAATTATCAACAAGCTAACATGTAAGGCTTCCAAACACAAGCTGCCAGCACAGAGTGTGCTTCAGCTTTCAAACACAAAGCTTATTCACATGACAAAGTTAATTCATCCAGATTTACCTCCTTTTTGTAAGCTATTGTTTATTAGCTATAGAGACATTTTCCAAGAACAAGGGAACGGTGTAACATCAAAGTGCTGTGTTAAAATGCAATTTTTAGAGCTGCTTCTGAATGAGAAAAAACACAGAACCAATGACCAACAAAAAAAGCTCAGCAACATTCAGAAATCAAGTTTCCTTTTGGGCTTATCCAGACTGAATTTCTCTGTCCATCCCTGCCTTCATATAGCATGTGATTTATTGCTACCCATAGGTCAGAATTCAGGTCATAGTTGAATGAAAATTGGCAACCTGACCAGCACTGCTGCATGTGACACTGTCTGCCGCTACAGCAGCTCAATTTATTCATTTTTATTAGTTAGTGTTGGCCATTTTATCTGTGCACAAAAGTAATAAAAAAATATTCAACGATGCTGATACAGACTGTCTACCAAAAAAGGCTTATTTCAAGAAAAACAAGAACTTTACGCATGAACTCTGCTAATGAAAAACAGAAAACTGGAAATATTTCTTATGTTGATTCTAGGGACTAAAGGCAAGCTCCTTCCCAAGCAGAAGACCCAATAGACCTTTCTCTCCTCCCCCAAGCCTGTCTCCCCCCACATCTCATGTTGAGCAAGGACACAACAGAGCAGGGGCTGGCATCCGAGCAGGGCACAGGGATGTGACTGCTGGCTGTGGCCCAGCAGAAAGTCCACCAGCTCTGTTTTGCATGGCTTTTCCTTCAGCAGATGTACCTGCAGTGTGGCTGTCCCAGAAGCCTAGTGACCTCTTCAATGTGGTTTCAAAGTGGCCAACATGTTCAGAAATTATTTAGCAGTTCAGGAGGGGAGAGGATGGAAAGATAGGCTGGACACCTCAAACTGCTGCATGGCACTAATTTCTTTAGAAACTTAGGCAAAAAGTGAAGTGTTGTCGCCTCCCTCAAACACATGCACACATGCTAAATACACTTAAGATATTAAAAACTGCAGCTGAAAGGAAGAAGAGGGCAGCAGCCTGACAGCACAGAAAGGATGACTCCTGACACAGCAGCGCTGGGTGATAATTCATCCTGACTCTGAACAAGTAAGATATACTGAACTGAATTATAAGGGCTAATTAAACTGTAAAATTAAGTAGAATCAGTGCTTTATCTCTGCATCTCCTTAGCACATTATAGAAAATTTTAAAGGAGTTAATTCCTCAGTGGTCTATAGCTACTGCAGAAAGTAAAGAATTCATGGCTCCAGTGAGATGTGAAAAAGCATTTCACTTTCTGGGTGGTTGTTTTAATGCTTCTCCCTTCTCTGTCTCTACCCTGCCCTGATCATTCAGCCTTCAAACAAGCAAAACTCACCAGTCACTGACAGAGGCATGTCATTAGATTTTTCCACACTCACCTGCACCATTCACTTACCCCAAGAGAGGAAGGAATGCCCAAGCTCCCTGCTGTGCCTGAACTGGGATCTGTAAGTGCATGCCCAGAAGAGAAGAGTTTGACATCGGAGAGAGACATGCTGCCTTTCCCGTGACCAAAACAGATGTTGTGCAATTCTCCACATCCCTAACTCATCCTTACCCAAAACCATGGCCTTGCCACTCGCCTCTGCCTCCCTGCAAATGTTCTTCCTGCTTCTCTGAAATCTGTGACACTTGGAGCTCTCACCAAGTGTCTTGGGTGACTGCACAGTGACTGTTAGAGTCAATTCAGTAGATTACTGAGAAATCAAGGGGGGTTTTTCCACAAATTTGAAGCTTCCTTCTGATTATTTTTTTCCTGGACTAAGCAGATGACAACAGGCACTTATGGTAATGCACAGTGATCAAATTGCAGGTATTCTGAAATAGATTTTTATCTCTCTGAAGGTTATTCTGGTTCTTCACAGCTTCTGCACTCCAATACTGTACTCCCTGGATCTACCAGCAACACCTGGAATCTCAGCAAATACATCAACAAATAAATCTTTACCTGCTTAGAGACATTATTTAATATTTGCTCCTGATTAACACTTTGAACGTTTTTCCCAGCAGCATTAGTACATAAACTTCAAATCAGAAAAAGGCAAAATCCCCAAACCGACAAAAAACCAGCACCACTTTCTACAAAAGAAACAGTCTTGAAATGAACTGGGTGAAGTAGCCACCCTCCAGCAGCACAGGGTGATCTTCTGAAGCTAACCATCACTACTCTGGATAGACTGGGAACAGAAGCTGCAAAACACTCTGAATACAAGCTTTCTCTGTGACAAGGACTATGTAGAAATTCACTAACATGAAAGAAGAACAAGACAGTGTTTTATCTTCTGTTTGAAGCTGGAAGTAATTTTTGTTTTCATGTCTCCTTTTATATTTATCTTTTTGTCTGCCTCTTTGTACTACTTCGGATTGAGAAAAGATAGTACTGAATCAGAAGATGAAGGTGAAGTAAAGGGGGACTCATTTACTCAGCTGAACCAACAAGCACTCTTAAAAAACTGTTCGAGGGGAAAATGGCCTTGACAAGCTTTCAGGTCAGGATGAGATTTTCAAGGTTTTAGAACTTTGTTCAGCAAAACTAATGGGGCCTCAGAAACATGCATGTACTCAAACTCATCACTAAAGGCTTAGCTCACTTCCACGGGAGATTTATTCTGGAAAGAAGATATAGCCTTTTTTTGGTTTTCACTTGGAAACAATCATAAGTAAATGCTTTCCTGAATAATCAGAGAGCTTTAAGTGCTGACAGGTTTATAAGCGGGTACAGGGCACAAAGGCAGAAAATTCAACTGATATGTCATTGCTGCTATTCACATCAACAATGTTTAAAAAAACCAACAAGTTTATTGTTTTACTACTGTTTGGGAAGCTGAGAAGCACCAACAAGGATGAGGAAAAGGCTAAGGTATTTAATGCCTTCTTTGCCCCAGGCTTTAATAAAACACTAGTTTTTTAGGGTACCCTGCCCCAAGTTGTAAGACAGAGACAGGGAGCAGAAAGAAGTCTTCAATTCAAGAGGAAATGGTCAGTGAGCAGCTACACCAGTTAGCTACACACAGGTCTATTGGGCCAGATGGGATCCACCCAAGGGTACAGAAGGAGATGGCAGAAGTGCTCCCTGAGCCACTTTCCATCACTCACCAACACTACTGGATAAGCGGGGAGGTCCCTGTTATTGGAAGGTAGGAAACGTGAGGCCCATCTACAAGTAGGGCTGGAAGGAGACTCCAGGGAAGCACAGGCCTGTCAGCCTGACTGACATCAGGGCCAGGGAAGGTTGTAGAACAGATGATCCTGTGTGCCATCACAGGGCACACACACAACAACCAGGGGACCAGGTCCAGCCACCTTGGGTTTGTGAAAGGCAGGTCCTGCTTAGCCAACCCGACCTACTCCTGTGACAAGGTGACCTGCTCAGTGGATGAGGGCAAGGCTGTGGATGTTGTCTGCCTGGACTTCAGTAAAGCCTGTGACAGCTTCCTCCAGCATTCTCCCAGACAAACTGGCTGCTCATGGCTTGGATGGGTGCACAGTTTGCGGGGTGAAAAACTGGACAGCTACATCCAGCTGGCAGCCAGTCACAGTGGGTGGTGCTCCCCAGGGCTCAGTACGGGGCCAGCTCTGTTTAACAGCTTCAATAACGATCTGGATGAGGGGATCAAGTGCACCCTCAGACAAATCCAAGCTGGGCAGGAGAGTTGATCTGCTGGAGGGTAGGAAGGCTCTGCAGAGGGCTCTGGGCAGGCTGGATTGATGGGGAATTGTATAAAGCTCAGCAAGGCAGGGCACTGGGTCCTGTACCTGTGTCACAACAACCCCAAAGCAGCACTACAGGCTGGGGGCAGAGTGGCTGGAAAGCTGCTTGGTAGAAAAGGACCTGGGGGTGCTGGTCAACCTCAACCAAACACAAGCCAGTGTGTGCCCAGGTGGCCAAGGCCAGTGGCATCCTGGCCTGTGTCAGCAACAGTGTGGCCAGCCGGACAAAGGCTGTGATCTTCCCCTCTATCCAGCACAGGTGAGGCTACACCTCAGTTCAGTTTTGGGCCCCTCACTACAAGAAGGACACTGAGGTGCTGGAGTTGTGTCCAGAGAAGCACAACAGAGCTGGTGAAGGGTCTAGACAATAAGTCATATAAGAAATGGCTGAGGGAACTGGGGTTCTTTAACCTGGAAAAAAGGAGGTTCATGGAAAATCTTACTGCTCTCTACAACTATCTGAAAGGAGGTTTGTAGCCAGGTGGGGATTGGTCTCTTCTGCCAAGTAACAAGTGACCAGGCAAGAGGAAACAGCCTCAAGTTGCGCTGGGGAGGTTTAGATTGGATGTTCAGAAATTTTTTTTTTCATGGAAAAGGTTGTCAGGCATTGGGACAGGCTGTGTGGGGGAGTGATTGAGTCCACATCCCTGGAGGTGCTTAAAAGACATATAGATGTGGCACTCAGGGACATGGCTTAGTGGAGGATTTGGCAGTGCTGAGTTAACAATTGGACTTGATCATCTTAAGGATCTTTTCTACCCTAAATGAAGAATATATGCAGGAGGAAGGAGAATAAATTGTTTCTTATCCTTTCCTGTGAACAAAAACTTGGTTTCAAAGGTATAAAATGCCAAACAAGAGAAGTGAGTCACTGGATTGATGTCCAAAAATTCACAGATTCCTGCAAAAATTCACAGATTCCAGTAATGGTTCTGCTGCAACAGCATGTAGAAAGCCTCACGCCTTTTCCTGGAAGGGAGCATGAAGTTTCACCAAAATAGGGTTCTTCAATCTTCAAGCTGATCTTTGAGCCTTTCATGGATCTAGACCTGTCCTAAACCTGCAGTCCGCTGTTGTCTCCTACCCACCCCTCTGCATCTGTCCTGCTCCCCACTCTGCTGGCTGCTCATGCCAAGCTATTGTCTGAGGTCTTCAGCTGTCACCCAGAAAACACCACAACAATATTCTCAGCCCCATTCTTTAAGTCTGAGGAGTTTTGCACGACTTTTATGTTGAGCTGGCAGAAAAGATGGGGCAAATTGGAAGAAAAGTATTCCACAGACTATCTGAGTCCAGCTAACCACTACACGTAGGACAGTTTCTATAAATAAACAGTTTAAAGAAATCAAGCAAAACTAGAACACTTTCATAATATTGTAATATTTATAATGGGTATTTAAATCACATCCTGAAATTTCTGTAAATGCAAATTTGACATTTAATTTACTAATGAAATCAGTTAAAAAAAAATCACCCTAGAATTAAATTACCAAGAAAATATAAAACATGCTACTTCATTGTTAAGTATACCTGCTAATAAATTTTGAAACTAAAAATGTTTAATTTATCAGAAAGCACTAAGAAAGCTGAACACTAGTACAAAATGTTGCTGCAATTCAATGCTGTCTGATTTAGAAGACTCATCAGCCTTTTCACTACTTCACACCTACTAGTTAAACCAAGGATACTCTCAATAAAATAAAGGTATGTTTTCAGGTCTGCAACAAAGAGCCAAAAGAGAAACTACAAATAATTTTATACATCTTATGTAACTGGTTTGTAATTTTGCAGATTTGTATTGTAAGGAAAAGGTCAATACATTGTAGATACATCATGTATATGCTACAGAAGAAATGTGATACATTAGTGGCAAGGATGTAGCACAGGTACAAAAAATGAGATCCATAGGGAGGAGCAAGAGGTTAAGACTGCTGATCTTTTTCTCTCATACCTGATGTTGAGTACCATCTCTGTAAAATCAGTCTAATCAGGAAACATCCCTTTGACCCTCACATGTGACTACTCTTGATCTGGCAGTTTGGAAGAGGAAAAAGATAATTTACCAAAAGTGTGAAGCCCTAATGATTTTTATTTTTTAATGGTAATACATTGGAAATGGAACTCTCAAAGAATCAGAAGAGAGAACACAGAAGATCAAAATTTTGTTTAACTCCTCTTGTTTCAATATAAAAAATCATGCCCATAGTTAAGTTCTATATTAAGTGAATTTCCAATTGCTAAAAATATTTTACTTTCAAAGACAACAAAAATAAACACACCCTTCCCCCAATTTTATAATTTCTTACTACACTGTCTACAGAAGCCTGAAGCCATGCATTCATATTACCATGCAAACAAAATGTACCATGCTGTGTATTTAGGAAAGCTTTGGCAAAGATCTCCAGTACGATCATAATTCTACAGAATTTAAAAAAATCTAAATGCAAGGAATCTAATCTGGTGGCACATAAAGCACGGTTCCTGAATATAATTTCCAGATTAAATTTACAGCCTGGGCAACAACCATCTGCAGTCAGCTTTAACCTCTGCATCCTGGCTAAAAGCTAACTGGCATCACTCATTCAAGTCCTTCCAAAAATTCCTTAGAAGTTTCATCCAAATTCAATCTTCTTCACATTCCGTGCTATAAAAGTCTCTAGAGTCTTGCTGCATACTTTTAAATATCTGCCAGAAGAAACAGCACTCCCATGATACAGAGTGTAATCTGTTTGCATGGTTTAAAAATACTTCCATAGCCTGTGGAATGGGGGCTATTTTGCCAGAACAAAATTAAATTGGTTATATTGGTGGGGAGTCATTCCAGGCACAAAATTAATGAACTCAGTGCAGTTTTACATCTCCTTTTAGTGTCTGGCTGTACACAGATGAAACACTAACAGAAGTGTTCTGCCACTTTTAAAATACAAGTTACCATCTCTTGCATGTTGACTGGAAATACTGTAAATCACAATCATCTCAAGAGGCAAAAGCATATAACAGCATCCTGGCTTTCACAAACATAGTGTACATAATTATGCTACAGAAAAGTGAGTGTGGGGGGAAAAACCAACAACTTCGGAATGTGAATTCTAGTGCCAGAAGGAAGGAAAAGAAGTGCATTGTATTGTTTATGAGTAAAAGAGGGGAAAAGTTTTCTGTATTACAATTAATAGAAATCAATGAAAAATATTTTTGACCAAAAAATGCCTTACCTTGAAAAGTTGAGGAAATGAACATGTCTAGTGAATAAATAGGGCTGCTCAGCAGTGCTTATGTTTTTAATCAATTCCATCTAAAAAGAATTAACAAATCAAATTTTCCACGTTACATCAACACATAATGAGACAAACAAAAAACTTTCAAACAGATGATGATATAATTTTCAAGCCTGAATTATTTAGGACCTCCTTCCCCACTATCCTTCCCAAATATTGTCATCAAGATAGCATGAAGAATATTTTATATCTACGCAAGAAAGGTTGAGCTGCAGACACCATTCTGCTACCATGGAACTTATGTACTTCCAAAATACTTCCAAAAGTGGGTATCAGTTTAAACAAAGGCATAAACTAAAGGAAAAATCTAAACTCTTTCCAAATCTTCAAGAGCCTTCCAAATGGCAGCTGCCCTCTGAAGATACTAGCTCTATTCACCCCAATGCCAAAAATGCAAAATGTCTGAAACTGTAACAGAAAGCAGAAGCTGAACCAATGGTCATTTTTGTGTAACAATAAACACTGCCAACACAGTCAAGACACCAATTGATCTGCTTGTTTTAATATAGAAATCAGGACTTGCAATTTATTTTACTATTACAACACATTAGGAGTACAAACTGAATTGACATTTTTAGAAAGATGATGCTAAATTCTAGTTCAGGCCCATTCACATAATGTTAATTTAAAAAAGAAAAACAACTAAATAATTCGAGTTACCAGACCATTAAGCTAGAATAATGTACACAACACCACAGATATGATAATCTATTTTGTGTAAGCTGAACTCTAGCTATGATTTAGAGGAAACTGGAAGTATCTAGTGAAGCATCATGCCAAAGAGTCAATGTTTCAGTTAATTTTCCTTCCTTCTTATTAATTTCCTAAGACTTAATTTCCAATTTTCTGTTCTGTGTTCAAATGCAGGCTATGTTATGGACAGTGAACAGAAATACACTTGAAATGACAGGTTTATTGATCTTGCAAACTGGACAGTAGAAAGCAATTAATACACCGGATAAAAAAAGAGGTAAGTCTGTGAACTACATGTTCTGATTTGAGTCATATGTGTATGATCAAGGAGAGGAGGAGATATGTATTTCCCCACATAATCTGAGGAGACAGTAATTAAAAAATGTATTTCTTAAAACTTGAATGCTATAGTTGACACAGATAAAATAAGCAAAAACATGGGAGTCCAGCCTGCTGTGTGGTCAAAATAAAGTAACTGGCATGTGTGGAGTTACTAGCAGCAAAAAGAGCACGGTAAAAAATTCTGCCCATGCCATAGCAAATACCAAGCCACATTTAAGAGACAGCTGTTGCCAAATTTTTCCCCTTCTAATGTCCAGTTTCAATGGACTGATATTTTGCCATGGTTTTTGTAATTTGTGTCACACCTTACTGCTTCTTATCCATCTTGCATCCTCCACTTTTTCCCTGTGCACATACCCTGCCTTCTTCTTTCAGCCAACATAAGCTACAGCCATTTAACTGCCAGAAAGAAGTGCACACACTTACCCACTTTCTCTACTTTCCCTCTGTCTTCAACAATTCTATACCCACATATACACTATGACCACTGAAGAAAACAGTTCAGCTTGTCCATCTTCTCAGGATGGACCTTTTCCTGTCCAGCTAGTTTGAGTACATCAAGGTATATTAGGTAGAGACCTTATACATCACAACATATTAGGTTTGAGAAAGTATAGCAAGGTATGTTACATCTAAAAAAGGCTGAAAACCCAAAGAAATGGAATGTAAGACGAGATCACCAAAAGAAAGACAATATAAAGGGAAAAGGGAAATGAGGATATGGAGAGAACATGTGCAATTAAAAATAAAAACTAACACAAGGAATTTAAAGAAATAGTCAGGAAGGGAATAGCATCCCTTCCTTAGCTAGCCATACATGGAGTCTGGACTGCTTGATTCAAGCATAAACTAGTCTTTGCGCAGCTTCTTCAGTAGAATATAAACACATAGGGCAAGAAATTCATAAACCTGAAGAGCAAAGCTTGTCCAGATTAGTATTAGAAAGCCCAGGAAGCTTTGCAATTCTTAGCACAAAGGAACTGAGTATTGTTTCATCATGCTGTGAAGAGACAAAGGCTTTCCTAGCAAACCAATATGTTGGCATTTCTTTAGAACTGGTAACTCACTCTGCCAAAAAATTATATTCTTCATTCACCTTGGAGAATCAAACAGTAGAAGACCCTGTAGCCTGTGTATTAGACGTCACAATTGGATTCTGTGATAGACAACCCGCTACAGATTATTTTTTTGTTTGTTTGTTTTTTTTACTGAGACAAGTTACAGGAGAAGTGAAATTCTCAGAACTGTATAAAGCATGATGTTATATTTTGCATTTTACTTCTGTTGCTCTAAATATATGAAGTTAGGAACGAAGACAGCAGAAGGATGTTACTGATTTGGTATAAAAACTCTGTTCATGCTCCTATGGTCATCACTGTAATTCCTTCTTGGCATAAATGAAAAAAGCCTTACTAGAGTATGAATATGGAGATATAAAGACACTATATCCATACAAAGTAATCTCACTAAATCTAAAAACACAGGCAGCTCTAGTAGAATACCGCTAGATAAACTTAGCTGGGGGTATATGTGAGTGTTGCAAAGCACCAGATGAGCTTCCCTTGGCTCCCAGCTGTCCCCAGGGCTGGCACCAATTCGCTTTCCAGAAGCAGATTCACACCACAGCACTGCCACGTTTCTCACTCCACTTCACCTGATGTCAGTGTCACATCAACCTGCTGCTGGACAAGCACAGGCACTTCGGCCTCAGGAGCAAGGGGAGGCTGGAAGGATGCACACAGTGCAGGACAACATCTGGCTCCTGGCTTTTTTTTTGATCTCTTGCTACTAAACTCAGTCTCTTGAGCTAAGACAACAGCTTGCTCCAAAGCAGAAACAGAATTTTGTTTTGACTTAGAGTACCTTGATATTTAGACAGTTAATGATCAACTGGACTTGCAAGCAGATGTGGATAAAGATACAATGTGCATAAGAACAAACAAGTAAAATCCATTCTTCTAAAAACCCTGCCAAAAGGGTAAGTAAGGCTTAACTGAAATGACACACAGATGTCAGGAGGGAAAAAATAAATAACTGTAATGGCTTAGGGCCACATGCAAATTGTGGCCATATTTCCCATGGGCCTCTCCCTCTCTCATCATGCTGTCCTGAACAGCTTTCAGGCTAACAACCCAAATGCATTGCTCAGAAAGACATAGTGATCCCTCCCTCCTCCTAAGATTATGTTAAAGCAAAAAAAAAAAAAAAAAAAAAACACAACAAAGAGAAAAATCTCCAGTGTCTCTCAGAAGAAAAAGTTTAGTTGATTAGTTTTGGTTGTTAGATTTTTTTTTTTTTTGTTTGTACGTTTGTTTCTATAAGATGAAACAAAAAAAAGAAAATAAGATGTAGAGGACCCACAGAGAGCAACAGTGAGCAGAGGATGAGGGCTGAAGAAAACAAGTGCTTTTGGATGGAATGAGTGATGAAGGAGAATGACATACAAGTACAGATGATCATATCATCCTAAGTTTGAAAAGAAATAAAAAGATACGAGCAGCAGAAGATAAACAACCCTGGCAAACTGTTAGGGAAGAGATGAGTCAGAACACATTCATGGTTGGTTGGAGGGAGAAGCTGCAGAAATATTTGGAGAAGTACGAAAGGAGCATGTACCTGCTAGGATTAGGGCTCATAAAGAGCTACTTCTCTCTCTCACTGCTGCCCAGAGCCCTCCTGCAGGAATTAGGCAGCTTCACTGAAACATTGCTGAAAAATACACTAATTTTCTCTTGAAATTAACTTGCAATGGGCTGGTGCTGCACTGCAAATAACACTCCAGCAGATGGCACCGTGAAGTGACTCCAGGAGGGCTGGATGGGGATGGATTTTCTCTAGCCTCAGCATTGTTCCTGCACAAAGACTCAACTCTGGCCTTCGAGACAGGTCACCTTTCTCTCTTCTGGAGAGGGCTAGTCCAGTCCCTGTGCTAACCACTCAGGGAAGCCCCACTTTGTTTGAGGTTTGCAGTAAGTAAATTCTACTGGGAACAAAAGGTAACAGTCCCACCCAAACAACAGCGAAAATGTTACTATTTTTTTTAAGATGCTGTATTTCAGTGTGAGAATTTGAGGTCAAAATGCATAAAAATGGTGAGGCAACTGGGATTTTCCAGTGTGGTCTGCTGTATCACACTATGGTCTCCACTAATATTGACACAAAAAGGACAAAAAACCCCTCTGTATCTCTCTTCCCTGTGCGCTCTTTACGTTTTTCCACTGCTTTCAGTCTCTACTGAAGGCATGCAGGGCTCAGGAGGCACAAGTACCTACAAGAATTTTGGTATATCACTTTCATCTCAGTACTCATTTCCATAAATAACTCACAACTCCCAGGAATGAGACTAGATCTTCATTTTCAGCTCTCAAAAGCTTGGAATGGTTTCAAGAATTTCTTCACCTCCCCAAGCTGGTATGACCAATTTTCTGTCTTTAAAAGCCTTAAAGAAAAATTAGTGATGGATTTTTAGTGCATTGAACTGGAATTACATATAAAGTTGGCTGCACAGTCATAATGATGGGTGGTGGAAGGAAACAATTTGAGGATAAACTACCAATTACTCTTGTATGTGACTGGCATTTCTATACCCATAAGCATACTCATTCTTACTTTCCTGAATGCAATGAAATGGTAGTGGAGGACAAAGTCAGGGCAGGGGAAGACTTCATTTTGCAACAGTTTGAGTGGCATTTTAAAGCCACATCAATTAGGTTAATATTATGTGTTATTTCCTGTATTTAATTTACTTGAAAATATTATAGCAAATGGCAAGCCATATATTAATACATCTGTTTCCAGAACTCACTCCCTTATGCCCACAGATGTTCAAAGGCTTCACTTATAATTGCTGGCAGACACACATAATTTGGGAAAATTTCTTAGTAGGAAGCAGACTGGAAAAGGCAATGAGAATATGGATTCCAATTATGTGCAATCCCCACAGTCATTAAAAACACCTACATGCTTAACTTTATTTAACAACAGCAGACTGCATAAGCTAAATATTTACAGAAAAGTCTTGGCTGGATCAGGGCTTTAACCAAACACAGGACACAGAAATGACAGAAGGAAGAGAGACATATCATCTCAAGTGAGAAGCCCATGCTCATGCTGGAAGCCTACAGCCCAGCCCAGCTCTCTTTTTTCTTGTTCCAATGCCTGGAGCCTGAGATCATTCGTTGCCTTAACTTCCTCTTGTTACACCACATTAAAGGTGGAAAACATAATTTATTTTTTCATATTCTGCTCTCAAAAATTGAGAAGACAACTCAAAATGCCCTGAACAACAGAATAGTTACTGTCTCCAAGCATGTTCTTTGTGATCAAAGGCGCTTTTCAGCAAAAGTGCTCAATAAATTATGAGCCTATTGTAACTATGGAAATAAACCACAAATAAAAATAAAGAGACTCAAATTATGGCAGGGAAATCTATAGAGTAAATCATCAGCTCTGTAGCAACACTTCCAGCACATTTGCTGTTTAGTAAATTAACCACTTACGGAGTGCAGAAGGTAATGCAGATAATTATTTGTCAGTGTATTGGTTGCATCAAAAGTAAGTCTAGGCCTCTCTGGAACCTCCACGTGCTGGACTAAAGCACAGAAAACTGTGAATAAGTGATCTTGCATTATGTTTTAGCAAAGGAAAATCCACTAACCAGAGAAAGAACAGAACTGAAAGGAAGAAGCTGATCATGGTGAAAGCTGATGATTACTAACACCTGAAAGATTTTTGGGATTTATGGTATGTCCCTCAATCAGCAATGAAAATTGATGAAAGATACAAACAAAACCCAAGCAGTCCTACCTACAGAAATCCCATATCCCAGCAGAAAGACTAAGCAGACAGGCTCTGTAGCACGGGATAGTTTGACTCCTTTCTGATGGCACCTGCCAGGCTGCCTTTCTGCACATTGCAACCTTGCCAGGCTGCACGGTGCTGCTGGTAGGATATACCCAGGCATGCTGCAGCAGACGCAGAGCAGGCATTTCCTTGGCCACAAGCAGGGGCAGTGAGGGGACACTGTCCGCCTCCACAGCCTGTCATTGGTGTGCCACATCCAACCATGCACAGCAGCCATATCTGGGCTGGCATGGCAGCCCTGCCCAGCTGGACTCCACCTCTGGCTGGACTTGACTTATGGAGTGTTAGGTCAGCCAGCAGTGGTGGGACCCCATGGATACCTTGAAGGGGAGGAAGGTGGGACCTGCAGGAGCAGTATATCAGCTCCTAAATTTTCATTTGGAATGAACTGCTGCATCTAAAATAACAAACTTGTGCTCAAGAACAGGCTGCAAGTAAATGACCCCTGATCACAGCACAATGTCACTGGCAGGCCCACATCCATATTTGATCATTGCACACATCCTTTTGTGGTTTGCAGGCTGCTATTTCTAGAAGTGACACAGGCAGCAATTGCAGCCTTTACCTGATCAGCAGCTCAAAATAGCAGCAGTGGGCAACGCGTGCAGCATCCGACTACAGATGTGCACTTTGAGTCTGAGGTTTTCCTGCACTGCTTGT
Organism: Pyrgilauda ruficollis; assembly: GCF_017590135.1. NCBI lineage: Eukaryota > Metazoa > Chordata > Aves > Passeriformes > Passeridae > Pyrgilauda > Pyrgilauda ruficollis. Next base: position 17,712,083 of record NW_024523648.1, on the reverse strand, counting down.
ATCAATCTGCTCCCAGAAGTGATACTTACAGTGGGCACATGTGTACCCTGAAGAGAAGAAAATTTAAATAACTGGATCTGTCATAGAAACAAAGCTGCAAAAGTAATCCTTCTACAACTTTAAGGGAACATGAAAAAGGGTGTCTGTGTAAAGAGGTTTCATGTGGTATTTCTACTTCCCTCAGTGAGGGTTATGCAATAAACATGAAAAAGACAGATAAGCAAGAAGCTGAGATAGGATCAAGGACATGTCATATTATAGAAATATGGGTTAGCATGGCCCTGGGAAACAACTTTTTGAAGCAACAGATCACTAGAAGTGAATTAAGAAAGTAATCAAAAAGGGTCTTTTTGGTTATTATTTACTGCCGCTCTGTTTAAGACCCAAGCTAGGTCTGAATAAGGTGTCCTTGTTACAGGATAAATGGCTGCAGATACATGGATACATGTCCCATATCTGTTAGCACTTAACTGCACTGTACTAACCTTTCTTGCCTCGTTGGTAGTCTAACTGATTAAATTCAAGAGCTGTCTCACTGGAAGTTAGTTTTTCTGGTTAGCTGCCACATCATGTTGTTCTTGGCTCTGCCACCCATTTCTCTTATTAAGTGAAGTCACTTAGAGAACGATGAATTCCGCATGATTACTCAGAACAAAGTAGCAATACATCTTTTCAATAGGATTATCTGCTAGCATATGCCTTTGTTTCTCAGTTTCATACACATAATAAGAAAACAGGATCTAAGACAAGCAGGAGTAACTTACCTGCTCATTTTTGGTCAGTCTTGTTTTGTTATGTATGTCAGATGTAACCAGGTTGAATCCATGTTTCTCTGATAAAATTCTTAAAAGCAAAACTACAGTTCGACTTCCACACTTTCCAACTCTGTTGTAGACCACCTGACTGGGGAAAGGAAGTACCTAAACAAAGATTGGAAAAAATGGAGTCAGTACATTGATATTTTGTTTCTGTCTACCTCTGAATTAGATGCTTTTATCTTAAGCCAACAGACACATAGAGGAACATTTCTAGGGCCCAGGTCAGAAGCATTCACTTCCCCCAGCAAGGCAGAAGCTCTTCAGAAGAGAAACAGCATGGCTCAGGGAGGTGGCAAGGGAAGATTTCCCCCTTGAGATGCAGTTAAATGTGACAGATTGTCAACTACTCCAGAAACACTGTGTTGGTAATTATTATTATTATTATTAATATTATATTATGTTGGTAATGATCTTGATCTTATTGCTTGTCATTTCAATGCAAATACTCATCTTTAGTTGACTATCTCCCATAAAAAGAATTTAAAGAGTGAATTTGTACTACAGTTTGGCAGCTTGAAGTCAAGCTGACATAATGCAGGAGGAATGAATGCTCGGATTGCAAAACTTCAGCTTAAAAAGAAACAAAAGGAACCAAATAACAACCAGTTGCACAGAGCTAAAATTAATCAATCCTTTTAATTTCAAATATAAACATGAATCTTTCAAACAGACTCAGAGAACAAACCATGCCACTGGTCAAGGATCTACGTGCAGAATAATCAACAAAGGGACCACAGGGGGCCTGAGGCCAACTGGCACAGTCTGATCACCTCTGTACAGGTAATATTTGATATTCATTAAATATTTGATAATATTTGATATTCATTAAATATCAAAATAGAACAGCATCATCCAACCTGGCCACTGGGAAAATGGTGTCCAGCCCACACAAACTCTTGCAACCTGCTCTCCTCTCCAGGAAACCAGAACAAGCGAAAAGTAACTCAGTGTCTCACAGTATGTCAGGTGCAGCCTTATTTTGTTCCTGGATGATGTCTATGGGCTATTGTTTCAGAAAAAGGCATTCTGGAGTCACACTACTGCACTAGACAAGTATTTGCTGTACAGCGTATAGCAGCATGTGATGATATAGGCCCAGAGGAAACTGTTTCCAAGCCTTTAAGTTGGCTAACAGAGCCAGGAGCTCAGAGTTTCACCCACAGTGGCGCACACACAGCACTTATTAAGACAATGGCACAAAACATTTCCTGACATAGGGTCTGCACCTGGGTTCCAGGCAACCTGTGTTCAGCACAGGGCATGGCCAAAGTGACAGCTTGTCTCAACATACAGCTACTCCTGCTGTTGGTGCAATCATGTTCTTCCAGCAGAAGGAATTCTAACATAAAAGCAGTCAGATGAGGCATATGGCACTTTTCAGTGCAGAGTACATCTTCACTACATTTTAACTGCTAATAGATCTTCATCATGGAAGCAAAATGATTTGTCAGGCAATCCTGCAGACTACTTTCAAAGAGAACTGCCAAACAGAAAGAAAAAAAAAAAAAAAAGGAAAAAAATCTGTATTCCCTTATATTTAACAGCAACCTACTGGCACTTCGCTCTCAGTGTTACATTTCATGACCAAATGATCATTGCTGCTGTTACTGGTTGCAATGTTTAGGATATCCTGCACTGCAACATAAATGTGGAGGCCATTTTCCCCCAAATTAACATGGGAAGGAATAAGTATTGGGTGATCATGGCCTCAGTTAAGCTTTCCAAGTTGCAGGATGTCACATCTGCTGATTCAGCAAGCAAAGAAGGGCCTCTCAAGGCCCATACAAACCCCACACAGTGCACTAAGCTTACTATTTTGTAACATTTTTGTAGGGTTTTCTATGAGAAACATAGTCCCCATATTTCTATATCAATCTTTCCTTCAGAAGCCTTGATTCCTATGAAATGCAAAATCTCAGCTTCAATTATTAGAGAACTCTAAAGGTGATGAATTTAACATCCCTGTGCTACAGCTGTAGCTAACCTTTCCGAAACTACTGTTAATGGTGTCTGAAAGGTTAACATGTGAGCACATGTTATTATGCTGATTATCACACCATAATGAAAGAGAACATGAGCCCTATTCTGGATTGTCCCCTTTTTGGTTCATCTCTTTGCATAACAAACACTAGCATCACTACTTGCCACAGTCCTGCAGCACCATCCACACATTACTGCAACTTGTGGATTGGGAATTGCTCCTCTGCTTAGACATATGCTTTTGGAATACTTTGCTGTGTAAGTAAGTGAAAGCCTTCAAGAGACACGATAAGTAGATGCTGACAAGTGTCAGGGAAGGAGAAACAGCACATACAATACATGTAAGCATAGCATCCCAGAAATTAGATGAATGATGAGAGGACATAGAGTTACGGAAATATTTTAAAATGCTTCATAATTATTAACTGCTTTGATTTTCCTAGCAGTTTGGACTAGGCAAGATAATGAGAAAAATTTTTTCTTTATTGGCACTTCAGTCAAGTATAATTTTATTGCCTACAGACTACACTCAAGTTCTAATTAAATCCTTGACTGAATTATCCAGTAACTTTGGGTGAATCCTATAAAAGTAAGTCTTCAAAAACTAGATAAAATTAAAGGAGGCCTTTGTAAATTCTCTATTCTAAGTGCAAACAATTTTGTCAGCTTGGAAAAATGACAGTAGTTACCAAATTTTGCCAGTTCTCACATATGTTTCTGAAATTCACCTTCCTAGGTAGCACAACTCTGTTCTGCACACAAATCACGGTAACCCCCAAAAAGACACCACAGCAAATACTTACTGCAGATGAAGGAACCTGAAATAAAGGGCTATTATTTTCAGACAATTGTTTAGTTTAAAGGAGACCAATGTATCAGTGCCTTGTTTCAGTACACAGTGAATGCACTTAGGTCTAATCAGACAAGATTCAAGATAAGCGCTGCAGCTCAAAGCTCACTTCAGAAGAACAATCACGAGTGGTAACCAAAACTTCCCTTGCAGCACTGCTGAGTGTGGTTGGCTTTTGGGATGCACTCCTGAAACGCTGCTCACGTTTCCTCTGCTTGCGTCACCATCGCACTTATCACACCCAGATGCCCCAAAGGGTGTGCCCAGCGCACAAAGCCATGCAGTACACAGGCTTTTGGTGTACAAGCAAGTATTTGTTTAACGTGACCCGTTCCCTCAGGATGCTGCAAATCTGCTCTCCGTATTTAGAAAATGCTGAAGTTATTTGAGGAGAAGAAATACCACTTCCAAAAACATGAGTTTGTATCAGGCAAAACTAAAAATGCAAGAAATGGAAAACTTCTCCAGAGAGGAACTTTCTTTTCTCCCTCATGATATGCACAAGACACTCAGACAAAACAAGAGATGGCAGCAGAGCAGGCACTTGGGAAGAAGGCTCCTATTGTATTAGCAGAAACAAGGTGAAAAACAGCAGCTGAACATTTCTAAAATGCTCATTGGATTACATTTTATTGTTACTTCCTACCTAAGAGTAGGTATCATGTAAACTAACTGCTGAGATGATGCTCTGTCAACTTGATATTCATGTATCAATATACACAACTGCAAAATAATTGCAGAGTGACTTTATTGAGCACTGCATCAAAGCCCAGAGGTAATATAAACAATTCAAACATATAATTCACTTTGGAGTTACACATATTAGCACTTACAGCCATAAAAAAGTAAAACTCACAGTATAATTACAACAGCTCTCTCTAAGAGTTTGGAAAATTATATGACAATTTACTTGTCAGTTCAAACAGGTTTTTTTTTCTTTTGTTTCATAGTTAAAGAAGAACCAAGAAGAAAAAGCAAGTTTAGTCCCAAATGAACTTGCATTACAGAAAATGACTGTCAAGTACCTCTGCAGAGAGGTCTGCCAGTCTCAGAAAGGGAGCCATTCAACAGATTACCTGATAAAACACCAGGCTTTCATCTTCATTGGGGGCTTTGTCTACTGTTAAATCTTTGCACCATTAAAAAAAATTAGGCTGTATAATTGCTTATAGTGTCAATGATGTAGGGATTCACTCATCAGCCTACATCATTCCACTTTTACTGAGACAAATCCAGCACTACTTTGCCCATTTGCCAAAAATCTCCCAATGCAGGTACAAGCTGCCCAGGTGTCATTCTCTGACTCATTTCAGGAAGCAGTACAGAGGATACTTTATTCACACCTTCTGCAAGTAAGTGACCCGTGTCCCTACACACAAGTGGGGCCAGAAGCAGATGCCAGAACTGGCTTCTCCTTTCTGAACAGACACTAACCTGTGGTCAGGCAGTGCTCCATGTTTATCAGGTGAATAAGACCAACACAGAAACTACTGATAAGACTGTGGAAACAATGACACATTTGCTAGCATATCTTTATACAGCATTGCACCTTCCCAGTTGTCCTGGGTTGACTATATGATGCTTTTATCCCCAATCGTCTTGTTCTGTTTATACTGAATAATAAGTTTTACACCTTTAAGACTCTCTTCCAGCCTCTTCATTTTCTTTTTCTGTCCAACTAAAACAGAATTGTAAGAACTTAAAAAATGGCTTAATGGGTGAGAGGAATGGCTCATTTGACTCATGAGAGGAAGATGATACTCATAAGGTAACTACAAACCTGAGAGCAGTCAGAAGCCCATTTCTCTCCAGTGTCTCCCTTCTTTCTCCAGTGTCCCCAAAAATTATATATGGCATGTTAGAAGGCACATCCTTCCATGCTGCCTGAAGAATTTCTTACACAATTTGTTCCAGAATTTTGTTACCCACCATGCATTTAATTTTTAGTTAATCTTCTACAATTTCCAGAGAATATCTGTTCTCACATTGTGGATTTCATGAAGACAGATCAGATAATTCAGTCATCAGCTTTGAGATCTTCTTAGATAACATTGGATGCTCTTTTTAACTGAAGTTTTTCACAAGCCTGCCATGGTCTTTAAAGACAAACTCAAAAGCCACTAAGAGATAGCCTTCCAAAATTAAGTTCAGGAATTGCTGCTCAAAAATCTCATTTCAAACAAGTATCAACTTGCTCATTTTGCAATCACAACGAAAAAGCAATCACAATGAAAAGTTGCTAACACAAAGTTATGTCAGCAGAAAACATGACTGCAGAATGAACAAGGGAGTAAACAAAATATATTACTAGCTGGCATCCTCCCTCCCCATCTAAACCACACAGTTCCAGTTATATAAACAGTCACCTATAGAGTGTAGTGATGCTAGACAGAAACAAGCTTTTTGAATTGATCAACTCTAAAGCAGACCAGACAGCATGATCGTCTCTATGGGTCACTGAAAATACACCAGAAACCACAAGAAAAGGTAAAAATGAAATTTGTTTGTTTTCAGAGTTTAAATGCCGTATAGCTGTAGCAGAGCACTGAAAGTAAGGCAGAAGAAGAAACAGAATATTCTTCTGTTGCATTCTCATTAAGAAACTAATTTAATTGAAAAAGGGTGACTTCCTCCCCCACCACCACAAACAATGCATTTCATCTGTTAGACAGATGATATATTTGGAAGACTAAGTTGAAATGTGTTTTCTAATGGTTCAACATCCCTAAGTACCAAGCTAAATTGAAAACATAAGCACGGAGCACCAGCAGCAAAAGGAAACTTGGTTGTAGACAGTCCTCGAATTTGTTAAGACTAAAGAAAAGCATTACTATGAAGTGTCTGCCAAAGCCTATGGTCCCTGATGTGTCCCACAAGAGAGATTTGTGTAGCCAAAATCAAAACTTGCAGTAATTTTCCGGTGAAGAAGCACTGCACACTTACAAATCTAAAAAGACCCGAGTTCAAAGCATAGTAAAGTATCCCTATTAAGTCTCTGATCAGGTTACTACAAGATACTGTAGCTATAGAAACAACAGTAACATCAATAACAATCAGTAACAATCTGGGAAAGTTACAAAGAAAAGGACAAAGATCCAGTTTCTAATGTTCAAAGTTTTGGATGCAGCTTGTCAACATGTTTGGATTCACTCATCTCATACCTTACACCTGATTTACTCGTCTACAACAACAGGTTGCAGCAGAGCAAAACCCCTGCACCTCCAATCTCTTGCACAAGATGCCCCACACCACAGGGAGTGCAGAATCAGGTTTATTTCAGGCATAAGAAGTTACAGCAATGTAGTAACATTCAAACTTGGCACACGTATATAAAGTCAAGCAGGTTGGTAGAGAGCACATGCTCTGTTCACTCAGCACTTTCAGGTACTCGCTGATATTAGGCAGCCTCTGGAGGTGTGAGTGGCACTCCTGGCTTTCATCACTCAGCAACACTCACTTGTACTTAAGTGTGGCAGCTCAGTTCCAGCTCCTTTCAGGGATGAAGCAGGTGATGGGGAATCACCCTACCAAATGGATAATTGCTTCGGGATAGGGTACAACCACCAACTCTAGACTAATAAATCTTTTCCTTTTGGCCCTTATTAACATAGCACGCTTTTCAACCTCTTCTTCATTCTTCTTGCTTTCCTCTGCAGCTTGCAACTTGTTCACCTCTTTTGGGGCCAAAATCAGATATAGTGCTGTATCTTGTCTCCCTGGTGCCAAGGAGAACTGAACAGTAATTGCTCATGTCTTGGAGACATCTTTTTTTAATACATCTCAGGACAGACTTTAGAAGAATCAAAGAATATGGTATTGTCACTACTATAGATGCAGAGGGATGCAGAACAAACCTATTGCTCTTTTTCTTCTTTACCCTACATAAGTGAATGCAGATTGCAAAAGAAAAAGATCTGGAAGACCCTCATTAGCTTTCTTATGAAAACAGTATATTTATCTCTTTTTAAGCAGTATATTTATCTCTTTTTAAGTTACTCACATTGTGGAAGTTGCCTTTCTGGTAGGCACTTACCTTATAAGAAGATAAAGGAGACAAATTATCTAAGAACATGATACTGGTATTTGTTGAGAGAACTAGCATGAGTTCAGGTAGGTTAAGCATTTTAGTGTCACTTTAATTAACCCATTTTCCACTGGAAGGTTTAACATGTAATATCAAAAACCCCTTAAGCTGCAGAATTTGTGCAAGACTGATTTTAACTCCAGAGCAGCATCACGTTATATGTGTCTTGGAACTGTAAAGTTTAAAACTGCTGTTTTTCCTTCAGAGCCCAGGGTTTTGTACATTCTGTGATGTGCTCAGAACACACTGGCACAGTTATTCTCTGTTTAAGTGGTAAATCCTATCACATCCAACCCACATGTTTATATTGGATACTTGCAAAATGAGAGATATTAAGTAACTAAGCCTGGTTTTAAAACTTTTTATAATACTTCACAGCACTGGCATTCTCTTAAGTAACCTCACTACCTTAAGGTTGTTTCTATCCTTCCAATGCAATATTCACAAATTCACCCTGGGAGCCAATAATATTGGATTTGAATGTGGTGAGTGGTAGACTGAATAATTTATTCCTCTGGATGCACTTGTCTTTCTTCACATTCAGGTTTAACTCTTTGGTAGCTATTGTGGTTGACTATTGATGGGGCTGCAGCTAGTGCAGCAATTTGGTTTCACGATTGCCAAGGAGCTGTCATGCTGCTTTTCAGTTTGCCCTTTACTTTAGGCTCCCTTTCAATAACTCCACACTCCATTTTATAATCTCTAGCGTGCTTGTCTTTTCCACTGTACTTTCCACAGACACTTCATAAGCCAATCACAGTATGAAAGAAAGGTTGTTTATAACCATAATTGGATTTTAATTCTGTAAAACAGGCCAGTTCTGCTGGACTGTAACCCACATGCTCATTACCAATGAGCTGTCTCTGAGGTGCTCTTGCTCTGCATGCTTGCAGGAGCTCAAAGGGAGCTGCTTCACAGCTCCTGCAGGTAACAGATTCAAATCTAGTTCATGGCACAGTCTCTTGACCTGGAAGTAACAACACCAAGAAGCACCTACAGGAAGCACAACATGCTGTTAGCCAACTCTTCCAGCAGAACCAGAGCTCAGCAGAAATCATTAAAATTACTCAAATGCCCAAAATACTTTCCCTTACAGACCACAAACCGGGACTGAATCACAAATGGATCTTGTGGTGCTGAAGATGGCACAACAGAGTCAGTAACAGACGAGGCCCAGCATCAAGTGCTCCCATTTCTTCTTCTGTACTTTGAAATTATTATTCTGACTTGATTGGAGGAAAACCAAACCTCATTCCTGCTGACCAGGGCATGACTCCTTTTCATTTTAACAGAGGGAGCTTCTCCTTGCATCTACTGAAAATCCCCAGTAGTGCCAGTCACAAAGGCCTCCACACTCCCCTGGGACATCAGGATGCTGCAGGTGCTGTCCTGAGAACCACCTTACACAAACTCCTTCACCTTAATCACCGTGATACTGCCACTCTCACACAGACTTCTTCAGCCCAGTCATGAAGCCCTGTCCTCCTTGCTTTATGTTTTGATTCTGCTTTTGACCACATGTATGCACATTCACAATCTCATATCTGATTAAAGCTTACAGCCCTTACTAGAGTACTTCACTCCCATTTACAGTTTCCTGAACTAAACTTTATCCTTCCTTAAAGCCTGAGTAGAAGACTGGCAGGACCTACCAGCTCATCTTCAAAATCACAAGGCTTTCAAAATTATACCAGAATTCTTATTTGGTGGTTGTTTTTTCAGTTTGGTAAGACTCCCAAGCATCCCAAGTTTCAGACTTTTTTTCCTTCAAACATCAGAGTTAAGAAAAATCCCTTCAGTTCAGGATTTAAGGATACCCTTAACAAATGTAAGATGTGTGGTAGAAACCTGAGTGATACCCAATGGAGTCTCAAGGCTCAGCAAGATTAATCAAATTAATTTGTCACTCAAAAGATACTCCATTATGTTACCCCTATGCAGAATGGCAGATTTTTGTTTTTCCACTGAAGGTTTAGGTCATCCAGACCCAGCTGCAACTGGACTTCGGTACTATAATCCAGCACTTCTTAATAAAAATATAATGAAGGTGGTTATGATTGAGTTGCCACGACCTATAACATATACCATGCTAGTTTATTAATACCTTCCTATCATGGAAAGAAGGAAAAGAGAGGAACGTACTAGACAGTTGGAAATCTAAAACTGTAATCTCTAAGAGATATTCATGTGCTGTATAATAATCTGCATAGATTATGTGGGAGGCCATGGGTCGGGCATGGAAGTGGGAATGCCCTGGGAGGAAACCCCCTTCTAGTTCAGGGGGTTCTAGTCTCCATTCCTTTATGTAAATCTAGCCTTGTCACTCAAATAGTACTGCCTTCCCTGTTCTAGAAAACTCTGTACTCCCTGTTCATCCCTTGGCTTCTTTTCAGAACCACTCCCCTCTCTGCTCCCCATGGCTGTGGTTGTGTCACCCCATCCCAGCTCCTCCCTTCTCCCCTAACCCTGTTGGTTTATTTGTGTCCCAACCCCTCCCACTCTTCCTTGGTTATATACCTCGTCCCATCGCCTGCTCCACGCTCTCAGTGCCTTGTGCCTGGGTGCCTTGTGCTTCTGTGAGTGAGATCAGCACCCTCTCTCTGGCTCCTTGATCCCAAGACCCTTCTACTGTGGTTGTGGACCTTCCAGACCATCCTACCCTCCACCTCATCTGGACCCTACCTTCCCTGGACCTCCTATTGTTCCTGCAATAAACCCGGTTGGATTCCTCGAGTCAAGAGCCCTCCTTCATTCTCTGGTCGAGCACACATTTATTCCACCCAGGCCGGACGTAAGGTGGGCTGGGGGAGCTGGTCGTCCGGAGCGGGAGGGGATCGCTCTCGCGAAGGCAGTCACCCCGACAGCACCTGCCTGAGGTTCCCACAGATTATTTGCAGGTGAACAAAGATCATCTCAGAATGGATTATGCCCTAAATTTCAGTGAAAGCATAGAGCTTTACTAGCTTCAGAAATGGTGGTTATGCCTTGTGTACTTTTTTAGCTACAGTGTGTGACATAGAACAAAACCTATAGGTTGCAAATTTGATCATAGCAGAATTTTTTTATTTTGGGTAACATTGGGTAGACTGCTGTGTTAATGCCAGAGATAAGCAAGATTCACCTTTAACCACACATACAGCATGACAATTAAAGTACCAATCAAAAGGCAAAATATTTTCTAAGCGTCTTTGAAATTAGATAAAAATACAGACTACTGTAGTAGTCATAAAACCTTGCATACCTGCTGTCTGTCCAAGTCTTTCAAAATTTAAAGGCTGCAAATGTCAGACAGTAAAAATCCAGCTCACTACTGTTTAAATTTTTACAGGACATCAGCATGCACAGTAATCCTCACAGATTTATCTTCTTGTGACAGGCAATCTGGCTTTAATTTCCCAAGCCCCTCTGTACTTCCATTTATGATCAGTCAGCCTCCCCATATCAACAACTTTCTGATATGTTATAAACTGAAGATGTATTAAAAAGTAAGTAATCGTCTCTATTTTGGTAAATCACAGAATCAAGTGATTGTTTTATCCTTAAGACTCTTGAGCAATAAATTAAAATGAACAAAACAAACAAATTAGTGCTCCACTATAATTTACATATTTTTATGATCCAATTCACACTTAATAGTAGAGATTCAATTCCAGCTTTGGATATATCTCCATACTATTACAGTGATGTATCATTCACCACCTGCTTCAACAGGACTGCAAAGAATTATGAATAAGAAACAATGGGGAAATCCTCTGTAAAAACCAGATTTTTCTTCCCTTGAGATACTGCCATTTAGAAGGAATGAAAACACAGTTTAAAAAGAACATAAACCAATTATTCTACAAATATTTTATACTGTGTGCTAGTTTTAGTTACGGTAGAGTTAATTTTCTTTACAGTGGCTATTATGGGGCTGTTTTGGATTTGTGCTGAATACAGCACAAATATAGAGATATTGTGTTATAATAGAGACTTTTTGTTATTGCTGACCAGGCCTTACACAGAGCCAAGGTCTTTTGCGCTTTTCTTTTGGCAAGTAGATTGGGGGTGCCGGGGAATTGGAAGGAGATACGACTGGATAGCTGACTCCAACTGGGATATCCAAAGGGATGTTCCAGACCATATGACATCATGTTCAGTATATAAAGTAGGGAGAAGAAGGAGAAGCGGGGATGTTTGGAGTGACAGGGTTTGTCTTCCTAAGTTGCTGTTACAAGTGATAGGGCCCTGTTCTCCTGGAGGTGGCTGAATACCTCCCTGCCCACGGGAAGCAGTGAATTAATCCCTTGCTTTGCTTTGCTTGTGTGTGTAGTTTTTGATTTCCCTATTAAACTGTCTTTATCTCAGCTCATGGGTTTTCTACCTTTTATCCTTCCCATTTGCTCCCCAGTCCCACTGGTAGGAGAGTGAGTGGCCATGTAGGGCTTAGTTGCTGGCTGGGTTAAACCACAACACACTGGTCCTAGTAAACAGAGGGAAGTGGAAAATGCTTTATGGGTTTTTTAAACCATAGTATTTCATTGACTCTACTAGGCCTAAAAGCTCAGTTTTACTGTAAAACTGCTTCAAACTATAAAAGGGATCTTTGTGGTTAAGGCACTTAGTGAGTTCTCTCTTCGTATTTTATCAGCCAGGTACTGAGTCTGGTAACAATAGGAAATTACTTACTCTATTTTAGTGTTGCTAAATTCTGACGATTTTTGCTAGCTGAAAATTTGTACACTGCACAATAATCTCAATTATTCATTTTATAAGCAGAATAGAATATTTTTTAAATCACTGAAATCTTGCCCAACCTGCCCTGGAAGGATTACTTTAAAGATTATCCACCCATTTTTCAAATCAAGCAAAAAAGACAGTTTCAACTCTATCAAAAACAACACACTTCTATTCATGCTCTTAAAATCCCTAGTAAGCATACACCTGAAAGAAAACAAATCTTGCTTGCTTCTAACTATTGTGGAGTTTGTTGGTTTATTGTATTTTTTTTAATTGATTCTTTGTTTCTTTGGTTGGCTTTAAATCAAGCACTTTATCCCTAACAAATAAATTACTTAAGACTGTAGAGGGCTGAAGGGTTAAAACTATGTTCTCATAAGGAATGGCTAGAACTAAAACACTAGTTCAAATGAAACATGAAGTATCCACTAAAAATAAATAATCAAAACTAAAAAAAAAAAAAAAAACCAACAAAAAACAACAACAACAAAAAAACACAAACAAAAAAAAACCCCAAAAAATGCCACAGCTCTTGGCCATTATCTTATTGCTGCTATCAAAATACTAGGAGAAAATAAAACTGGCATAAAGCTGATTAACATAAAACTCAGTGTAAAGGGGCCAATGCTGAAATAATCTTTCAGTAAGACTTAAAGTCAAATAAAAAAGAATAAATAATCTAGTTGACAATGGAGAGTGACGAGGACTGGGTATAGTATGACACACCAAAGGCCATGCAAGGATTCTGCTACCTTTTCCACAGTGGTGAACATGGTGTTGGCTAAGGTAAGGATTGGACTCAATGATCCTAGGGGTCTTTTCAAAATGATTTTATTAAGCTATGGCAGTCTTGCTCCGTAAGAAAAATATCCTAGGGGTCTTTTCAAAATGATTCTATTAAGCTATGGTAGTCTTGCTCCGTAAGAAAAATAAGAACAATTAGCATGTAATTTCTAGCTAAGAGCTGAAAGAATGGTGAAAAGAGTACTTACCCACTTTCCAGCTTTAAACCAATAAAATCAGATAAAATTTATTTTGTGTATGCCCCTTATTTAGATTCATTTTGACCTGGATGCTGACCCCCATCCATTTTTGTATTCACTTAAAGCTTTGAAGCACTGTCACACATGCTAAGCATAGTGTCTTGCTGACACCTAAACAGCTGCCAAAAGATACACTGGGTCCATGACAGGCAGCCCAAGGGAAAACCATCAAGGAAAGGAGAATAGACTACTGCAGTGTAATTTATCTGTAAGCTATATGCACAGCTCCCCCACAACTATATGTGTCATCTCTGCTGAAAGAGAGACATATCTTGATGCTCTTGCCAAGTTCTCAGGGAAAAGCTTTCAATCAAGAACAACTGTGGGTCTGATAAAGTTCATATCATTTGTCCTCCAGGGCCAGTTTCACCATCTTGGATGGAACAAAAAAATCTTGGGAGAATTTGATAAGGAAATAGCTGGTCTAAATACTGGAACAAATTATACCCACTTTATTTGCAGAAATGCTCAGACATGAAATATATCCAGTGAACACCATCAGCTATTAATGCACATCCATTTCAAAGGTATTTTTGAAAACCAAGCTAGCATCATCTTAAAGGTTTCACTTAAACACCAATCTAAAGAAAAAGGATAAACAAATGATCACTTAGCAAATCTTTTAAAGTTTACATTTTCAGATGCTTATCTAAAAAAACAAAAAAGCCAAGAGGAAGTGAGATAGAGATTTGAAATAGAAAAGTCAGCTTTTGCTGGCAGTGTAGAACCACCAGCAGTGGCTGTTTTGCTCAACTGCATTCCTTTTCTATCTGTCACATACTAACACCAGAAACACCAGAGGTGTGCTAGGGCTTCTGGAGGTTGCATCTACCTGCCGAGAAGCACACACAGATATGTCTCAGAACTCTTGAAAAGTCTAGGATTAGTCAATCTTCTCAAGTCTTTGGTGCCTAAGGACCAAAGAAGAGTGGCCTATGTTTGTGTATTGGGTATACATGGCAAAGTTCTGCTACTGCTGAGGGGGCTACAGGAGTGGCTTCTGTGACAAGCTGGCAGAAGTTTCCCCCATGTCCAATGAAACCAACACCAGCTGGCTCCTAGACAGACCCACTGCTGGCCAAGGCCAAGCCAATCAGGAATGGCAGTACTGTCTCTGAGATAACATATTTTTAAGAAGGAAAAAGTGTTTTTGTGCAGAAGTAATTTGTGGCCAGAGAAAAGAGGCATGAGAAAGTGTGAGAGGAACAGCCCTGCTGTCACCCAAGAGTGTGAAGAAAGAGGGGGAGGAGGTACTTCAGGTGTCCAAGATGAGATTCCCATGGTCAAGACCATAGTGAAGCAGCTGTGCCCCTGGAGGTCCACAGGTCCACCTGTAGCCCATGGAGGTTCCTGAAGGGACATGTTGACTCATGGAGAGAAGAGCAGGTTTCTCAGCAGGACTTAGTGACTCCATGTGGGACCCATGCTGGCTGGATCAGTCTGTTCCTGAAGAACTGCACCCTGAAAGGAATCCACATTCAAGCAGTTCATGAAGAACTGAAGCCTGTGGCAAGGACTCACACTGCAGAAGTTCGTGGAGAAGTATCTCCCATGGGAGGGATTCTGGAGAGGGGGAAGACGTCCTCTCCCTGAGGAGGGAGCAGACAACATGTGATGACTAATCCCCACTCCCTGTTTCCCTGTGCTGCTGGTGGGGAAGAGGTAGGGAATTGGGAGTAAAGTTAAGCTTGGAAGGGAGGAGAGGTGGGGGAAAGGTGTTTTAAGATTTGTTTTACTTCTCATTATCCTACTCTGATTTTGATTGGCAGCAAATTCAATTAATTTCTCCATGGTGAATCTGTTCTGCCTGTGACTATAATTGGTGAGTGATCTCTGCTGTCCTTAGCGCATGAGCCTTCTGCTATATTTTCTCTCTCCTGTCTAGCTGAGGATGAGAGAGATAGAGAGGCTTTGGTGAGCACCTGGACTCCAGCCAGGATCAAACCACCACACCTAGACACATTACCTTCGTATCACTGGCAAGGATAACCACTGCTAATCTTCAACAGTCAAGTAAACCTTTACGGGGGGAACACCTTAAAAGCTGGCTCATCTGGTCTTCAAGGAAGAATCAGAACCACACCAGCAATGCTGAGGTACAGAAGTGAGCCAGGCTTTCATTCTTTGTTTGCACTGAGAAAATTGCTGCTGCCACCTTTATCTGAAAAAAACAGACCAGTACCCTGTTCTCCTGAAATGTGATGATGCTAATTCCTTATTCAGAGAACAAGTGCTATTTTCAGTTCTTCCACTGGGGAAAAAAAAACCCCACATGGGTATTCAAAAAAATCCAAAGCTCTGGCACCTAGCCATGACAAAGAGCCAAAACTAACATGATTTCCTACAAACACTGGTATGTACTCTGCAAAACAGCTACGCTCCAGTGCGTATCAACTGCTGGTGGCCTTCCCCTCAGCTAACTACACACTGCCCATATTAGCTACCAGTCAGTTCAACCTCAGGCAATGCATTGTTGTTCATTATCTCCACTTCTAGCTTTTAACCATTTTATAATGAAATATTTTAAATGTTGGAGTCAAGATTGATTTCTTCTGACGCATTTTTGTATGTTGAATTAAAGCATGCTTAGACCTTAACCATCTGTTAGTTTAAACAAAGGCAGCTATCGAGTCATGTGAATGGAGGCTACTTGAAAGATAATAACAATTACAGTGAATTTCACTCACACCCACAGAGTTCACAGTTCAGATATGAAGCGGTAAGAGGGTAAATAACTGCACTTAGCCAAAAACGCAATGCATGAGATTTACAAAGCAAGAGCATCTTAGTTCAGAACATGACCCCAAGCAAATACCAGGAATTATCTGGGGATCTATCAATCCCCACCCATACTTTGATCAGAGGAATAAAAAACAAAACAAAAAAACCCAAGCCACTAAGGAATAAGCAGGTTTGTCCAAGGGATGATCAAAATGCTCCATATTTTATCAATGTTTTTGAAACATGGGCAAATACTTCAAAAAGCAAAATACTTTAAACTTATACAAGCCTATATAGCCGTTAATCTGCTGAGCTTTTCATCAAGTTTCCAGAGTGAGGATGATTACAGAGGAAGCCCACAAACTTTACTGACTGTAGGTAGCTAATCAAAGAATATCTACCCAACCAATCAATTGTGTAGATATCTATTCAGCTGGCCTTTCCACAGACAACTGAGCTGCAGCTGGATGAGGCTGTATGAACATAGCCCAAAATTACATGTTTAGACAGGCAAAAGATATTTTCACAATGTAAACAGAAAAGTGTCTGGGTTGGATACATCTGTCCAATTGCTACTGCCCATTGGAGTATGGATCCCATCCACAGCACCATTAATTGGTAAAGCAGAATTCCTGAAGAAAAAAATACCAAAAGCAGAATAAAGTTTTCAAGGTTAAAAACTCTTATCGAGGTGGAAGCCTTTTCCTTACTAGAACAGCTTGTCATTTCTGAATGCTAATGCAAGCATGAGAAATACAGGTTTGGAATAAGCACTGCTTTAGTGTTCGAAGCAGAGTGCTCACTGTGGAGACACAACAAACATAATTCTTTATTTCAGGCAGCCTGCTGTACTCCTGGACAAGAAAAGCAGCTGGTACTAAATTAAAAAAAAAAAAAAAAAAACCAGAAAAAAAAAGAAAAAAGTATTTTAAAAGAACCAGAGAGCACTAAACAGATTTTAGTGTGATACATTTGTCTAGCCTTAGAATACCTGTATCCTATCTCCGTTTGCAATGATAAACATAACAGGTTGATTTTGTCACTTCTGTCTGCATCCATTTGCTTTTGTAATTGAGTAATTTTTGTTGACAGGAAGAAAATCAAAAGTACATCATTCCTCCAAGTGAGCCATCTGAACTTTAACAAGTACAAATACTCACATATCAGCGGAAAATTGCAGATTTTGTTGCCCAGAAAAAAGGTGAAGAAACCCAGATTCCTGTCTGTTTTCACTAATAATTAAGCTAAGTAGAATTGCTTTCCACATTATCCTGCTGATAATGATTATCCTGCTTCCTACTGATCAGAAGCCAACTGTTTCACCACACAGGTGCACACAAGTGGTTGATCACTTGAACTCAAGGCCTGTGGCTCAGGATGTGACTTCATCACCATCCAGAGATGAGGGAGGACTACCACCAGAGGTAGTGGCTATTCACACCCACTCTCTCTCTACTCACTGTCACCTGCTGCACTAGCATCCATGGTGGGACACATCAGTGAAATTATCTGCCCTTCTAGCACAGGTCTGCACTGTGCAAAAGGAACTCTAACAGGCTGGAAAGAGGCACAATATGGTACCAAATCAGGTTTACAGAACAAACCAACACAGGGTAAAACAAACAAAACAAATCAGGAGACCCTAAATGCCCACTTCCACTTTTTTCCTTTTGAAGAAACTATCACGGTGCCCTTCCTAACCTGAAATGTCATGAGGTGCCATGGTGACATAAGGGAAAAGCTTATGCAGCATAGTCCCATATGATAGGAACAGTAAATCTTATTCCTAAACAAGGGCTCATGACTCACATTCATTAAATTTATCCTACTGACCTGCTTCAAGTATTGTTTTTGCAGCATGTTCCAGAAAATGCTGCCAGCCATCTTCACCTCCCAGATTAGTTACAACTGTGGTGTCTTGTTTTTTTGCCTTAAATGCTGACAGACAAAACAATTAAATCCCTGCCTCCCTTGACTCAATGAGAAAAATTCCATTAACTTAATGCATTTTAACCCAAGTTACTTACAAACATCTGAAAACACCTGGGGGGTAAAAAGTCAGAAAGGCCACATGCTGTTGATGTAAACTCAGCAGAGTTGCTTGGCACACAAGTAAACACACAATGAGTTAAAAACAAAAGCCAAAAAAATTAAGGATAAATCAAATACAAAATAACAGCAGCAGCTTACCTTTTGAGGTGGTGGTCCGTGGTCATCCAGATAAGTGGAATTTCCTACAAAAATAAGAAGGATGAAGATAAACAAAAGTCATCCAATGCAACTTCTAAACTTTACAATTCATGGAACCAGTGCATCTCTATCCCACTAGTTTTGTGGAGTCAAATAATTCCAGGAAAATAAATTCCCTCTGCTTTAATTTTTGATTAACAAATAATTTGTCTACATTTGTAATACAACAATCTAATACATTAGATGCACATTGTCATTTTACCAAAAACTTACATTGCTCAAGGCAGCTTTAATTAATCAATCAGTATTCAATTATTTGTATGACAAAAAATTGCCAGCTGCATCCTTGTACATTTTAAGCAAATGAGCATGGTTAACCTCAAAAAGTTTTCTTACATAATCAAATATCAAAGGCCTTTATCAAATTTTGGTCTGATGGAACTGACAAGCATTCACTTCTATCTCTTCTAACTGTATTTTTCCCAACCTCCAAGCTACTTTTTTGTTCCTAAACAGCACTGATTGAATGGGAGTTGTATTCTGATGTAATTGCGTTTTCAAGATGTTCACTAAATTCAGATAAAAAGCTTCAGGAAAAAAAAAAAAAAGAAGCTTCTAAACAAGTCCACCCTTCTTAGCTACAATAAAAAGGCAACAATTTCAGCCTTTTACCTCTTCCTTACAAACACACACTGATACATAAAATACACACTCCCCCACACACATAGGCTATCTTCCATAACTGTCTCTCCCAAACCCTTCCAGCAGATGATTAAAAGTATTAATCACGTGCTCTCCCAAAACCTTCCAGCAGATGATGAAACCTTGCAGCAAGCCTAAAATTTCCCCTTGGGCCACACATGCCTCTCCTCTCAGTCATTCTCCCACCAAAGACAGAAAAAATACCTCTGTTCTAACCTTACATCAGTATGAGGTATGAGAATTATTTTTACAGGTACCTACTAGATATCCTAAAGGCACATGGAAGAGGACTTTAAAAAGCTTGTCCTGCTTGTGAGCTCCTGGGGTGTTGAATAGGCAACAGAAACACAGGCTAGCAGGATAAAGCATAATTCAGAACCAAAGGGCTTTTCTCTTTACAATCTGGCCAAATCCCTCATTTTTCCAAGTGCCAAAACTTGCCTCCCAGAATTTCTGGATCGAGAAGGCAGGAATGGGGTGTTTGTGTCTGAGTGCTACAGTTACAGAACAAGGAGGTGAAGCTTTAGTGTGGAATATTCAGTAGCACCCACACCAGTGCTGGGGGCTGGTTTCAGCAGGAAAAGCAGCGGGATGGAAGTGGAAGGGCCAGCATTCCCTTGCTGGACTCTTGGGAGAGGCAGCCACCACCTGGACCACACCATCTTGGGGAGAGAGAGCCTGCAGACAGCACTGCTGCCGCAGCAAGAGGAATTTCTATGTACAACAAGAAGTTGGGAATACTTCTCTGAAGTATTTTGCTTTCTGGTTTTCCAGCACATGTTACAAAGCCATGATAATCTCAGTCAAAAGGCTTCCAACTCATCTAAAGGGAAGTCCCAATACCCCAAACACATTTTCACAGATTTATGTATCTTGATCTTGGAAGAGTTTGTGCAACTAAAAAGCCTGAATGGTAACTTTTTTATGGTTGTCTGAAATCACAGATCATCTGAAGCATACCAGAAACTCATCTCTCTATACCTTTGACACAAATACCCACCCTTTGAACAATCCAGTGACTTAATTTAATGCCATAGA
Organism: Pyrgilauda ruficollis; assembly: GCF_017590135.1. NCBI lineage: Eukaryota > Metazoa > Chordata > Aves > Passeriformes > Passeridae > Pyrgilauda > Pyrgilauda ruficollis. The sequence goes on along the minus strand of NW_024523648.1, from coordinate 17,691,938 downwards.
TAATATGGCTGATGACCTACATTCAGGATAATTTCTCTATCCTCCCTCTGATATGATTCTGATTTCCAGGGAAGAAATTCAGCTCCCAGACTGCTAAGAGTTGGCAGTCTGGTTTTCTGTTAGAGTAGCTACTCCACAATCAGTGACACAGACTTGAAAATAAGCATTTTCAAGCATTTATCCTCCCATTTAATCTGGGATGAGAGCAAGGAAAACTTCTCATTCAGAATTTACCTTTCCTGTAGAACCAGGCTGTTACTAGTTCCTAGCAGCTTTCTCCTCTTTACAATTTGGCAAGCAGAAAGATTGACACTTATTGATAAAAATATTCCTTACAGTTTTCTCATTGTGTCAGGAAAATTGTTTCATTTTGATACCTAACAAAAAAGTGATGTTTGTTGTCTGAACAAGCTAATGCACTAGAGAAGTCAAACATTAGATGAAAACTATTATTTAAAAAGAAATTAGCTAAACTTAAATTTCATAATTGGTATTAAGGTGGTTACAGGAGTAACAGGTTTTTTTGCTTGTCTCCCCAAAACAAATTTGTTGCATTTATTTTGATAAGCATAAATTGCATTTTATGCAATTTATGCTTATCAAAATAAAAAGGAATATTAATTACATATGCATTAACTATCTTTACCAATCACCTATCACAGCCGATTTCACAGTAGAGAAGGACTTGAATTGTCAAGAGTTTACACAGCATCTTATAGTGCAGCATCAAAAGTGCCAGAGTTATATCACAGAAATATTTTTTAAATATTCCTTAAAATTAAAGAGCTTATAACTAATTTCACCTCTCTGTATCAGTAATGGATGTTCTTAGTATGAAGACTGCATTCTCCTTCCTTGAAAGTTTCTAATTATCAAAACAACATGGAAATATCTCTAGCTTTGAACACATGCCTTGTAGATTTGATTTCAGTAATCAAAATGTTGTTTTTTCACAGCACAGTCCAGTTGCTACTGTATCCACTTACAAGACAATAGTAGAATTATGGGCCATTTTAGAATAGCTGTTTTCACGGCAATTGCTTGCTCAAATTCAGAAGCTACAAACTGACAGAAACTAATTGCCAGGGCAACACAAGTGAAGAAGGAAACAGAGTATTGATTAGAAACCTGCTCAGAATTGGTCACCATGAGCAGAGGATGGAAAGCTGCAGACAGCCCCACAGCCCTACACTGCCCCACACTCCATGTGCAGAGCTGGCTGCTGTCGCATGTCACAGCTCCTCCTTCTGCTCCCCAGGCATGCGAGCCAGAGGCAATCTCAGCGTCCACAGGTTGCCACATCAATTGAACATTCTGAATTCTTTTGGGTTCAAGTTTTAATTGAGAATTTTTTTTTCACTAATAAAAGCAAAACCCTTTGCTGCATGATTCATACCGTACACTAAGCAAAATACACTAAAATAACTCCCCAAATCCAGCTGCAATGGAGTGCTGCAGCAGTGTGTGAGGTACACCAGCCAGCTCTTTAACCCCATGAAGCCCAGCAGTGCCCTCACTGATCACTGCATAACAGATCTCAGCTTGCTTCCCCTCTATCTTCAAAACAGGGGCCACAGTACAGGAGCCTTGATGCATGCAGAAATGTAATGAAAAATATGCAAAAGGCCTGAAGGAAAGAGGATGACTTTCTAACACAAGAGGTCATGAAAATCTTATTAAGCATGACTCCCAAGATGGGTGTTTGCAAGTTTTAAAAACTTAAAAAAAGGTGCCACTTTTACACATAGGGCCACTTTTCAGACAATACATATCAAATTAGGTTGGTTTAAAAACAAAAATTCAGCACTATAGGAATTGCAACCATTGGAAAGTACAAGGTAAAGCAAATCTATGAACTACCAGCTACCAAGAGCTGACATAGTAGGAGCGTTGCACAGTAAAATCAGAGACTTAGGCTTGTTAATGCAATTGTAATAAACATTTGAGGTTAGGTATGATACTTCCGGTATCCATTCCCATCTAAGATGGAGAACATGATTTTACAGCTTTTATATGCTATGGCACAGACAACATGTATTTGACGTCACCACGTGCCACAAGCTTTCTGTGGTAGAAAAGGTAAAGTGATAGAAGAGAGAATCATCTTTCCTCACTAGGAACCTTGTCCATTGCCCCAAAGCAACCTATGGCATTAAATTATTAGGATGACTTCTCTCAACTCCTTTAATAAAGCTTTAATAAAGACATCATTACTCTTGTCTGCTAATAACAAGATTATTTTAGGTTTTTTGTTTTGTTTTTTCCCCCCGGAGTATTTACTCTTCAAAAAGGAAATTTTCTGCCTTCCCGTAATAACACGAAAGTCTACGGCATTAGAAACATGTCAGACAAAATAATCAAGTCTCAAAACTAGTGGTATTACACATTCCACAAACATGCTCAACAGCACACTTGGGCTGGCTGAACATGTCTCCTCCACACTCTGCCAGAGATGATAAAAAAAAAGTCAGCTCTAATATGGAAAATGGTGAATACATGGAGGCAGTCCAGATTTTTCCGTAATTCATTATCTTAGAGGTTAAGTGAATCAGCTGTATGTAAAATCTTTGGGGAAACCTTGTGGTTATGTTCCTTTCTTCTTGGAATCACTGAAGTGTGGGGGTTTTGCTTGAAGCAAGCCAAGTTTGAAGAGAGAAACATGGTCAGTCAACCAGGATTAAGGATAAATATTGCTGTGTACAGTTGAGAGCCACAAATAATGAAAGTGACTGCAATTCTGGAAAAAAACCTTTTCAAAAAAATACCGGAGAGTACGGAAATAGGAAGTAAATGGACTTATGCATGAACTGAAGACCCTTTGATAGCAACTAAAACAGCGTGACTCTACTTGAACAATTCCAATATCCCACGGAAAGAATTGTGTAAAGATAGGGAGAGAAAGCCAACATGGAAAATGCGGAGCTTGGATTATTTTTCTGGAACAGGGTTTTCACTTGTAGAGAATCACAAACAGCAGCTTAAGGGAGCTGGGATCCAGCTAAGGCCGAATTTAATTTGTCTTGTGAAAATCCTTCTTTGTTCTTTTCATTCAGTCACCATCTCAAACTTCCAGGCGCCAATATAACCTCTACTGGCAAACAATCCCTTAGACCTTCTGATGTTTAAAGGAAAGGAACAGTTTAATAGTTGCCTGAGGAGTCTTCTGGTCTGGAAATCAGACTCTGAAGAACAATTTCCCCACCAAGCCCCTCTAATCATTAAGAGCTGCACCTTCAAAATAAACTGAAGTGCCAGTGAGTTATCAGAAGATGATAAATTCTGCTGTGCTTCCTTCTTTATTCTTTTCCCCCTCCCAATTAAGCAGCGGACACACTTAGAAATTTCATGGATATTTCTACATCTGAAATAATATGATTTTCTTAGTCATCATGTCTTGGAGCCCTCTGTGGTCCAAAGGCAGGAAGGGAGTTAGGAACTACAACTTTAAAACTAGCAGATTAGCAGAATGATGTTGCCCACAGCTCAAATCAAAGCTAAGAGGAAAAACACTGCTGTTGCTGAGGTCAGCACAGCCACACCAGCTTTCACAAAGGAAAGTTTTCACAGAAGTGTACAGAGAACACTAACACAGCAAAACCTAGCAAAACCCCACTGACCATGCTGCACTGGAATACAAAGTGACTTATTGCCATTTCTTCCATCATATGTAAAAAGCTGCGTACCTGCAACTGCTTTCCTCTGTGCAAGACTATCCTCTTATAAAAATTTTCATTTTTAACCACAAAAGAAAGTTAAAGTAAACATTATTTTTTAAAGCATTCCACAATGGATTTTTTTCTTCTTTTCTGGCCTTTAAAATCATTTTGGTTATCCCTAATTTTTAAAATCATAAATGCAATAAAACCTACCGACCACAACAACAAAAGCCAACCTACAGCCAAAAAACCAATATGAAACCAGCACCAAGCCCACATTAAATTCACTCTACATCACTGCACACAATGAAATAAAAAAGCTGGAACATGACAAAAATACCTATTTTGCTTTATTACCCAGTGACCCGAACTCTAGAAACTTCATCATTATATAATTCAGATTTAATTACCTAGAGTTAGGAGAGAAACTGGCACATTTACGGGGAATTTTTGAAAACTGTCAATTCTGCACATATGTTATATAGGAAAGTACCACTGGAATGCAGATATTTGGGGTTTGAATAACAGGAGGTTCTAAACCAGTATAGGATGTAATATACATCAGATGGCCCTCCTCTTGCTAAGAGAGGATACTGCAGAAGGCAAAGCTACTCCAAAATCACAGAGCCTCTCTGAATTGTGATCATTTAAAAATGTACAGACTGGTGTTTCATTTAATTGTTTTGACAATAAACTGCTTTATTAATACTGGGGGAAGGAAGGGGGGGGTGGAATTAACATTTAATCAAGAAATAAAACAGCCCCACCAGGTACTTTCCTGCACGCAAAGGAAAAGCACAAATACAGCTCTACTGAAACACCGCAGAAAAAACCTAATGAAAAAAAAAAAAAAAAAAAAAAGTGCCATTAAGCCAAACTACTGCAGTTTTATTTTAATTCATTTTGCTATGTAAACAAAGACTGTGATCTATCTTTGTGGCCTGGCAGCTCTTTACTAAATGCACTTCAAAGACCCATTACCCTGCTGCTAACTTCAGTCTACTTTTCAGGTGGTTCTTAAATTCAGCATTCTGGTATCACACAGCAAGTGGGCACAGATTAAATATGGTGTCCTTCTTTTTCCTCCTGAAATATTATTTTACCTTCTGTCAAAAAATGTGCCAAATATTTTGTAATGACTTCCATTCTTTTCTTAATTTCCTCAGCAAGACTTACTTTAACAAAATGCAGAGTCAGTTCTATAAATACACACAGGTGTTCCTGAGGAAAAAAAAAATCTCTCAAGATGTGTGGTCAAGTAACACCTACATCTACACAGCTACCAACAAACCTGTTCAAAATTTAAAGGGGCAAGTTGGGAAAAGCTCACAGTTCAACAGCTGAACTGCCATCCACTGAAATTACACAGACAAACACTGGTCTCTGACTTCATTTCTTAACTGGACAATGTGAGAATAATAATGGACACTGCATCAAATTATTATGGCTGAACACAAAAATTATCAGAGTGGTGCAGAAACTAGCAAGTTAGAGAGTAGTCAGAAACATCTGACAGTTGTAAATAAGCTTGAATACATGACATCCAGGTAGCATACTTGGGAATCTGCCTGCAGAAGGCTGCAGTAACAACTGTATCTGAGCATTAACAGGGACTGAATTAGTCAAAATATGGCTGAAAGAAAACTCTCTAAAGTAGCTATCAAAACCTGACACTCTTAAACTGAAAACAGAAAAGTGTTGCAACAATCAGGGGATGAAGACTGGACAGCACTGAAGATATCTAAGAGGAAATTAGTCAAGCATCTGCCAGGAATGACCCAGGTGTGATAATGCTGCTTTAGAACCAACAGGCAAATTAAACCAGGTCCTATTCCAGCAATATTTCTTTTTAAGATTATCTCCCTTTTTTGTTTTTAATCAGGCTAACTTCCCTTGGGTGTTGTTCTGGATCCTATTACTCAATATTCTCATTCATTACTTGAAAGATGCATTAAAGAGCACCAGTATCAAATCTGATAACAATACCAAATGAAGGGACTTAAAATCTTCTGAAACTCTGAGGAGAACAGAAACATACTGACACGTTAAAGCAATGGTACGAAAATACAAGATACAATCCAGTAAAAACAAGCATACAAATTTCAACTTGGAAAAGGGCAACATCTTCATTAAAGCAGAATGGAAACAAAGTGGAAACTGCAGAAAAGAGCCATGATGGGCGATGAAAATCAGTTCCCTTCCTTTGGATCTCTCTGAGCACTCTGTGAAAGCTTTTCATCCAGCTCAATGTATAGAGATCATTTCACTAGCTTGGTAAGAAGTTAATTTTATTGATTGTTGTATGAAGAAACTTTTTCAGACTTACGATTACTCCATTTCCCCCTTTTCCTCCTAAGTGAGAGATAACTTTAAGAATATTTGCAAGCCATTTGACTGCTTCAGAGAAAATGTCTTTCCCCTCTAATGTGCGGAATGCATGCACAGCAGAGGGGAAATGCATGCATGATGCAGAGGAAGAAACTCTATGGGAGTGATGGTGGCATGGCCACACCACTTCCCCTTTCAGTGCACACATTCTGCCACACAGGGAACAGCACAGCCAACACAGGAGACCTCCTCTCTCTGCACAGCTGAGGTACAGGACTGCAACTCCACCTTGTCTTTACAAGGCTCCCCTTACCAAAGCGATGACACTGAGGTTGAGGGATAGACATAATGATGAAGCTTCAATGAAGACCTTGTCAAGTGCAAGGCCTCTTAGTCTCACTTCACTCTGCCATTCAGGCTACAAACTCCAGGGAATTTGTATCTGACCAGACACCTTCTCAGATGACACCAGTCAAGAGTTTCCTCTTACATCAGTGCCAGACATCAGCTCTGCTCTTTCACATGATGTTTTCCCAGAGACAAGAGTTTTACTATTTAAACTTAACCCAACTTGCAAGCTTTATTCCTGTCCGCTGCATTTACATAGACATATTTCTCTCTTTTTGCCCTGCACAGGCAATCTTGGCAAACAGCAAGTCAATGAATTTTGGAAAACACCCAGCTGGCAAGTCACCAGTTATTCAAGGAAGACTTTTATTACTATTATTAGTATTATTAAGTACTACACTGCAAATGCTATCCAGAAGGAGTGGTTTGTTGGGTGTTTGGTTTGAAGTTCCTGTCCCTGGAGGCACATTTCCGAGAAGCTGCCTAGGTCTGTGGTCTGACCCCGGCAGCACCTTCCTAGCAGAGAAAAAAGGAACACGCTTCACAGAAAATTGGTCGCATAGATCTCTAAAGAATTATTCATATTTTTATTGTGCTGAAGCCAAATGAGTTTTCCTTGCGTGTGCTTTTCACAACATCTGAGTCATATGATTGCTATGATTTTGTCACACGTCTTTACAGCTGCATTTAGGAAAACGGACCCCCCATATGAGGTAGCCTGACAAGATCAAGCTGTATGTTGTTTTTCACTTTCTCCATAGTTCAAGTTCTTTTAGTATCTGATTTTAAAAAGTACAAATGAAAATTTTTAAAAAGAGCCTTTTTACAAGTCTGTCTCCTTTTTCTCCTAACCAGTTTCTTTGTGCCACAGGAGAACCACTGTAAAACTCTTCCATATACTTATATGCCTCCTGAAAAGCAAGAGTGCTCTATGTAAGAAGCAGCTTTCTTTTCTGAATATAGAAATAAAATAAAAAAATAATTACAAATTGTTTAACCATTATTAACTTCCCATCCTCCAAGGTCTTAAGAGACACAAAATTAGAAGTAGCATTTCTTGCCAAGTCTGTTAAGACGCCTATAACTGCAAAATGGAGCATATAAGTAGGTCAGATAAGGAACATAATGTACCTAAATGAGCTATTTCTTCTTTATGACACATTAGCATAAAATTTTATTAATCTCTACTAAAAAAAATACTATAGCCTCAGATGGCTTTTGAGACTTCAACATGATTTAATAGAAATATTTTCCATTACTATAAATGCTTTGGCCAAACTACTCATTTTTCACACTATCCAGCTTCTATTCATGAAGACATTTTAACTCCTCTCTACCCCAGCCTCAAACAGATGCATTTGAGTGACACAGACTTCTGAGTGCAGGAGTTTTGTATTTTAAATAAACTGCACGTTCAAAAACAAGGGATAAGATTTAGCAAGCACAGTGGATTGCATTAGACTTAAACCTCCCTCTCTATTTTCAGCACCTTTTCATCTCCTGCAACTGTAAACGTAGAGGATTAACCCCATTCCTGCCATTCCAAACCCTTGCAATACAAAACTTCTACTTTAGATTTCAGCCTTTACTGAGAAGAATAATTTTGTTACATGGAATAGGTAACTTAAAGGTCAGTATTTCTGGAAGTATTTTCTTCCTCTACAAAGCACTGCAAGAGTCCAGCACAAACCTTATGATTTCTAGAAATATTACCTTTTCTGCCTTTAGCCTCATTTCTCACGATCTTAAATAAGATTTCTCCCAATTTTTGTATGAGTGCGTGATTTGTTAGATTGATTTGTAAACATTTGGTAGGATACCCTATGAATAAAAAAGGAATGCATTGTTTTGCTCTTCAAAATCTAATGCTGCCATCATTACTGCAGCTGAGGACCCACTGTGCATAAAGCAGGCTTACCTGTGTGAAAGACTCTACACAGCCCCCATGAGTTTCATCAACTCAAGCATATCCAGCAGTAAATAGAAACATGTTCCCATTTGAAACAGCAGAAGTTTGGCTACTGATTTTTTGATAAGCATTTTGTATGCTTTCAATTTTCAAAAGTTTGAGTGAAAACCTTTAAAAGACAAGTTTTCAGATGTATTAATTCCTGCTGTCTTAAGCTCTCCAATGACTAAACCAGCGTTGCACAAGTGTCAGCAATGGCAGGTTCTGCATTAACATCGTTATGTGGAAAAGGTAACTACACTTGTAGCAGTGCCGTAAAACTCCAGAAGCAGACCAAGTGTCATCAGCCTCAGCAGAAATCTTCAAATCAGTATTATTTCTCTTGTGCTCTCTAGCAAGCCTGGAAAGATTTGCACTTTATATATCTGCTCCTAACCTAACTGGGAAGAGCTCAAACTTGGTGATGGCAACTAAGAGGGTCTAAAATGCATTTGGACTCACTGGAATAACTGTTTACTTAGGACTGCTCTTGGATGCTTTGACCGCACTCATGAACTCTGAGTTGCAAACATTCACTACTGGTAACAATTACCTAGGCGTGCTCTTTCTTTTTATATCATTTTCCTGTGTTTTATTTAGCTTGGAGAACCACATCAGGATGTCACCACTAAGATGTGGCAGTTTAATAGAGCTCTAACTGCCCCTCACCAGGCCTCCTGCAGACAATGTTTCTTACGAGAGACATCTTAAAATATATGAAAAACATCCGTGCCATGCATGACAATATAGTAGTCATTATCTAAATTCAACTTCTCAATGTACACAGGGATTAAAGTAATTTCTTTTACTATATCTACATATAACTAGCTAAATATATAAAGATATATATATAAGCAACAATGTCTGCTTTGTGTCAGTGGTTTGAAGATTTCTATACAACATTAAATTAGTTGTTTCAAAACTGATAGCAAAGGTATTCACATTGTCACATCCTACAGACCAGTATAAATTAGATACACTACTATATTATGTTTGATGGTGTAACATTTTAAGGACATGCTTGTCAACCTTCTGTTTAAGAGTAAAAATTATTTTCTAATGCCAGAACTTTATGACAATGCTTTTTAATTTTTGCTGAAAAGTGAGAAGAGGCTTCTTGTTCTAACCACACAGCAGGCAGAGTGGTGTTATTCTACATTTCACAGGGTAATTTCAGCAACAGTATTAAGTTTCTACAATTTTCCATTGAGTATGGCTGAGATAGAGAGTAAAGAAATTGCAGCATACTGAAATCCATGTTCAGATATATGAAAAATGCAATCCTATGTCCTTTATTCTGCATTAGAGTCTACGTGTCTCTGAAAGATGACATTATAAAAAAAAGATAGGGAAATCTACCTAGAGAAATCTAATCAAAAGAGTTGTTTATATTGTTTTACATAAAAAAAAAAATACTTGAAGACCTTCTAGAGCTAAGCCAGGCTACTATTCAATGCTATCTAACTGTCAACAGCAACTGTAGAAAAAGGTTATTATTAACTACTATTTATATAGTATATATTTAAAATATTAACAATTAAATGTGTCATTCTCTCTGTTTTATCCCCAAGGATGCAAGAAGAATACAAAAAAATCTTATACAATTGTAACACAAGAAGCACCCTCTCCCCTATTACAAAGCTAGAGTTGTGATTTTCTGTGCATTAGAAGCTTAAATACAAACTTACATACAATTACAGATTAGTTCACACTTGCAAGTTATGTATTTCCTTAAGTAAAAGCATTCTTACATGGCAAGAACATCCAGATCTCACTCATTAACTTTCTTATGGCTTTGTCTTTCTTCACATAGGATTTCTGTCCCTTTACAGATTAGGTTCTCTAAGTATTCCTGTAATTAGTAGCAAGTAACTCTGAAGTTAAATTGAGTTCCCCAGGCAAAAACAGATTGCAAAACAGACTTCTCCTAAGTAAGCCCCATCTAGGATGCAATCTTCACTCAGGAAATGTGTTCATACAAGCACTGCAGAAACAAAGTCAAATCAAATTCCATGTATTCAAGTGTTCACTGCTCACAGGTTTTGTTTGGTGATTTTTTTTTTTTTACTGAGTTCTTTATTGGTCTGGGGTTTTTAATTCTTGTAGTTTAAAGCCAGGTACTTAAAAATGAAGGAACCTAGCATCACCAGACAGAGAAACAACAGTCTGCAGTGTAAAAACCATCAGGACACACAAGCAGCTACGGGGACGGTGCCTGCAGTTCTGACATTAGTTATTCACGGAGAATTTAACAATTATGTAAGTTATCCTGACCTCTGATTCAAAGATGGAGCTACCTTCTGAAGAATATGGAACTCTACCCTTTGAACAGACCCCTGTGGGGTGAGATTCTTTTAAAAAAAAAAAACCTCAAAAATCAGTATAATGCCAACACCAAATTTGTTTCCATCTGATCACAACCTATGTACTTGCAAAGGGCACATTCAGTGGACTGCACTGCCACAGCAACTTGCTACCCTGATATGAACATGAAATAGCCTTTCAGCAAAGTTGCAGCAGTTTGCTCTGGGCTTCCGTTGTCTTTTGGCCTGACAACGCTCTAGGCTTTGGGACACGTGTCGGGACTTTTGTGGCATTACTTTCCTCTTTAGACCTCAAAAATTCATCTCAGACTTCCTACCACAAGTCATTTTGTTCCAAGTCTTGACATCCTTATGGATCCGCTATCGGCAGCTCTCATGCTACGGTCAGCCAGTGTCAACTCCTCAGGTCCTCTAACTCCAAACAAAATACAGCTGTGAAAATACCTCCTCTCTGCTGCCACTGCAGCTTCACACAAGCTGTTTAAGAGGTCTCCACTGTTTTCTTCTCGTTTCCCACAGCAGTTTCCACTGTATTACATTATTTAACAATCAAGAGCCCTCCAGAATTTATTTTTGTCAAACTCTAAGAAACAAAGTAATTCCCATATCTGCCTTTTTTAAAACAGTACATTATTTTTTAATAAAATTGGAACAAACAGATAAAAAAGACAACCCAGCCCCAGACATATTCCTGACATGGAAAATATACCAGCCTGAATTACTGAAAATTCAAAAGCTAAAAATGGGACCTTAAGAAGGTAAAAACTGAGGTAGAAGACTTGACAAAACTCAATGGCTCTGGGATTACCCATACTTGTATTTCAGAAGACACCAGTGTATTTACTCAGATTGAGATGTGAGTTTGCAGCCAAGGCACAAGCAATAAAGTACTTTGAATGACTTGACTGGGCCCAGAGCTCCTACTCCCATGCCAGACAGCTTTCCTCCCTTCTTTGCAATCCTCCCTTAAATCAGACAAAATGGTGTCATCATTTCAAACATCTCTAATAGCAATTTAGTTTTCAGTCATCCTTAAATACAAATCATTGTTGACATATTTTTTAAGAGTTATAAAAGTGAACCATTATAAAAGCCCTGTGATGGGTTACTTTAATACAATAGTTTCTGGAAAGACATGAGAGGACCTGGTATTTTAAAATAAGGTCTGCTCCTGCAATGCTTGCCTTAAGATTAGCACCTCTTTGGAAAGAGGATACATGACACACTCATGTAGGGCCCAGCACTCACTAACTTCACTATTAACTAAAGCACATCAAGTTTCCAACATCCCTAAAAGTTTACTATTCATTTATTTAAGTCCAGGACTTTATAAACTCATACACTTTTGACTCTTTTGTTGGCACATAAACAAGCAATGCATTTAGCTCCAAAGAAACCCTGTAATATACTGCCATTTTAGATCATGGAAACTTAAAGAAAGAAGCATAAATAGAGTGCCATCAGCTGGAACATACATTGAGTGAGCACAAACAGGATTTCACATATGCAGATATATGAGGTGTATATAAAACTACAATTTTACAGTAAGACAGAGAATCTTACACATCATCCCGAGCTGAAACCAGGGTGGTTGTGTGCCTTTTTTTCTTTTTAAAACAAAGGGCCTGATACATGAATCACAGCATGAAACACACATACCATCATCCCTCAAAAAAAACCAAAAACTAGAGCTTGACAGCAGAACTAGGAAGACCAGTTTTGTGCTCATATATCCTTTCTGGGTTTGGTTTGTTCATTGTTTCTCTCCTTCTATCTTACCTGCTAATTTAGAAGTGTGCCTTTATTATAATGGAATCATATTCTACATGCAATCTTGACTGGAAGAAAGGGAACTTTGCATGGAATCATCATGTCATATTAAGCTACTACATTTCTGCTTGGCCTGGGAAGGATGCCAGCAGGGTAAGCATACTCCTGCCACCTTCAGTTAAAGAAAAAATTTCAGAGCCTTTTGCTTCTTTCTGCACTCAACAAACCATAGCTTTGGTGATATTCTCCTTTTTATAAAGCAATTGAATGACAGAATCCATTTTCACCATGTATTCTCATGGCACTTGCTGAATGCTTAGTCAAATTTTAAGTACCACGTCTGAAAGCTATTAACTAACAGAGGCCATCCCTTATGAATTCGCCCAGAGGAAAAAAAACCAAAAAAGCAGAAACTTGGATATTATCACCTCGTCACTGGCATTGCAAAGTCTGTTTTATGCTGCATCCTCCTGGGCTACTGCAGGTACACAGATCCCAGGAAAAGCCCAGATCCCATGCAAAATATCTGCCTTGTTCAAGGGATCAGGCTTGTTCAAGGGAAGAGGCCATGTCCTCAACCTCTTCCACCATCACTGCTGAATCTGGGAGTGCTACCAGCAACAGCAGAACCACTTCCTTCACGTTAAACATCTACAGAGTCTGAGACAGTGTTCACAACTGCCAATGGCCACAGCTCCCAGGAGACTTAAGACTGCAGAATCACAGAACCATTTCGGCTGGAAAAGACCTCTCAGACCATTAAGTCTAGCCATTAACTCAGTACTGCCAAGTGCACCACTAAACCATGGCCCTAGACACCACATCTACACATCTTCTAAATACTGCCAGGGATGGTGACTCAACCACTCCCCTGGGCTTCCTGTTCCAATGCTACTGTTTCAGTGGAGAAATTTTTTCTAATATCCAATCTAAACCTCCCCTGGCACAATTTAAGGCACTTCCTCTTGTCTTGCTGCTTGTTACTTGGAAGAGATGTAACACCCCCAGCTTGCTACAACCTTCTTTCAGGTGAAAAGTGATAGGGTAACCAAGCGAAACAATGACAGCTTCCTTAGATGCTCCTCATAGGACTTTTTCTCTAGACCTTTCATCAGGCTTGTTCATCTTCTCTGGATGTGTAATTCGGACACATTTAAATGCAAACACATTCAAAATTACTGTGGGAGCCAACAGAGGAAAAGGGCAGTGCACATCAGTGCCAAGAAACATGGAGTAAAACATTCCAGCATCAGGTGGATCCCTCTCCTCTTTTAGTACAAATGAACAAGAAAACAAATATTAAGATGAACAGTGTCTAAAAAGTTTTTGGACTTCCATAGTTGTTTCTCCAAGTTGTAGATTCAACAGAGCCCTATTCACTGGCCAACACTGGTACCATTGCTGGGGCTAAGGCAGATGATACACTAGAAGCAAATAGGTTCATCACATTAGATAATGGTGCTCTAGCCACAAATCACAAAAAACCCAAAAACCAAAAAACACCCACAACCCAGAAAGAGAAAACTAATGAAACTCACCATTTACCTAGGTACTTATTCCTGATGCTAATTGCTCAGGTGTTCTGCAGAACAGATTCTCAAATTATCAGAAGCCACGTGAACATTCAGAACAATTTCTGCTGGAAGACAGACCTGAAATCATTGGAAACTTTCAGCTACTTAAGTTTTGGTTATGCAGAATAGTTTCTCCTCTGAAGGAAAGAAGGATTTCCTGCAGAAACCTGAGCTGTTACAAGGTGGACTTTTCTTTTCATACAATACTCTGACAATATTAACACAAAAATACCAGGCAATCAAGGCACCCTTTCCAAAGCATCCATAAACCTCTAAGTGTACAACACAAATAAAAGACAACTCTGAAGTTTCAAGAACTTTAACTGTGTTTTTATTACTTCATACTACATTGCTAGTCAGCAATGACTTCACCCAGACAGAATAGGACAGCAGTGTATGTTAGTACTAGTTAGGGAAGGCAGGGAAATGTGATTTCACAGTACAACTAAAATCTAGGAACAATTTAGTCACTCCAAGATCACAAAGGCGAGAGCAGTTTTACTCCTCCCAGTTGCTGAGCAATATCCTGGATGAACTACGGTTTCTGTTAAAATGATCACAGAGAAGTAAGCATTTTACAATCTCAAAAATTGTTTTCAGTACAGAAGTAAGTGAAGGCAGTTCACGCTTTTCAGGAAACTCCTAAAGGCAGTACAAAAAATATCAGAAACCCAGCTATGATGTCTTCAGTGATTAGAAGTTTTTTTGCTGTTACAAATGGAAGAGTATCATCACATTTAACATAACACTGTTTTCACACAGTTAAAATTATAGTCTTTTTTACTTCCTTGCAATCTGGCACACAATCTGGTTTTTTATTTGACTTCTGTTCTTAGTATGCCATTAGGACCCAGAACATTATGCAATTTTGGCATTTTAACTATTTTTCTGCAAGTATGGCAGTTCCATATTTTTTTCCACAACTGACCTGTTATTTACTGTCAATGTATTATTTCTACATTATTCTGAAATGTGTCTCTGCCCTTTCTGGTATTCTTACAGTATCTTTACTTCAGCATCGTCTGCAAATATAATCAAAATGTTACATCGCTCCTTGCTAAGCACTAAAACGAGATATTGCTCAAAACTAGAGTACTCATCCTTAATAGATATCTTCCTTAACATGCACCTATGTCATAATAGCTGTAGCACCATACCATATGAAAAATACTACACTCATACATTCAGCATTCTCATCAATAAAGAATATCTCCTAATGGAGACTGAGGATTTAACACAGTAATGAAAATTTACTTCTATAAAACACTACTAAATTTCTGATTATAATGGCATTATTGCACTCTAGCACACCCTGAAAGAAACATAACCACAACCAGAAACTAGACCCTACTTTAAACTCTCATTGCCCTCAGCATCCCAAGAGACCTTCGCAACCAGCACACGACCATCCCTCTGCCTTCTCCAAACCTGCCCTGAGCTGTACCTGGGTGCAAACATGGCACCTGCATCACTGGGCTGCCAGTGCCACTCTGCAGCCCCGGTGACACCCTGGCAGCAGTCTCCAGCCACCTTGCCCAGTCAGTGACCAGCCCAGAGAGGCACCTCAGCGGTGCCACCTTCCCTTCTTGAGCAGCACTGGCAAGTGCCACATCTCGTACTGCACGAGTGGCTTTCACCACAACCTCTGAGTGCTGAACAGTTGCATCAAATCCATTATTCCCAGCACACAGCATTCACCCTCTGGCTTCTCCACACTTTGTGTAAAGCACTTGAACAGCAAAGTTTTTATGGCTGATAACAAACTGTGGGACACTAAAAACAATGGTGTTTTTAAACTTGAACTAATGACCATATCAGCAAATGCATCTTTGGATAGTCCAACACTAAAGTGTACGAACATGTGAAATAATTCACCGAGATACAGTTCCTCACTACATTTTAATTTGTAGCAGCTCTGAATTGAAACAGCGCATTTTGAAAGTAGGAATCCTGAGAAGGTGCTTACTTCTGTTTAAGTCTTGCAGTGTGAAGGATACACAGGGATTACAAGCTGCTTTGGGATTTTCTTTTTGCTTGCACTAAAACCTGTTTGCTTTCTCTTCCTACTGCTGCTTTTAGAAAAACTCAAATTCACACTTTTATTTAAACTCCTGCCTTCACTTTAGAAGAAATCCCTACCCTACAAAATACTTAAAAAAATAATACTTGACTCATAAGAGCATCCTATGCCATACAGTGGGAGACCTGTGCTAGTGCTGCTGATGTGCTTCTTCCCAAAGACTTGTGATTCAGTCATTCATCTGATCAGCACCAAGAAGGAAAAACAGTACAGGGAGAGAGAACATTCAACCTGATGAAGCCGAGGGCAGCTTGGCTCCCTGCATCACTGATGCAACAGAGTCCTGTATCCATTCTCCAGCTTCTCCATTGATTTTACTTCCTTAGTCCTTGGCAGCAGTCCTGATGGCATATCAGACTGCCCAGTGACTGCCCAGGTGGTCACAGGAGATCTGCTCTCAGTGATATTCCCAGGCTGACAACAGAACAACTAATTACGAAGAGTGACTATTTTCATGAAAACAGTGAGGGAAACATCACCAATATTTCAAGTATTGTGCATCTGCAGCTTCACATGGCACTATTATGAATAAACACTCATTTTTATTCACCTCCAGCTAAACCATTATTTTCATACTGCCAGTACCATTTCTGGCGTCAAGTAATGTTAAAAACAAGGTCAAAGTGAATTTTCAGAGATGACATTTTCTGCAATCTAAAGACACAATTGAACATTTTCCTTCTAAAATCTCAAATTTATGAAGACTTGTAAAAAAAAACACCTATTTTGAAACTGACTCTGAAGCTAGACATGGAAATTAGAGCTGGAAATAAAACCTGGCTTTTGAGTAAGCAGAAAAAAAGTAAAGTAAGAAAATACAAACAAAATCTTGATACTGTGCTACCCAGACAGTTTTCAGGACACATAAGAAACATAATTATACAACAAGAAATAAAGAAATTAAAACTTACAAACTCACCTTTTCACTGAACTAAAATTTATCCTTTCTTGTGCTTAATTGAATGTTCTCCAAACAAGACATCTGAATTCAATTAACAGAAGTTTTGGTTTGGGGGTTGCATTTTTTTTTTTTTTTAGTGGCTTTGTTTTGTTATTTTAAGTACTGAAAATTTAACTATGTGAACTCATCATTGTTGAATGTCAGAATCACGGGTTGTTAAAAGCATAATCCAAGTTTTGAGTAAGTCCTTAGGAAAAGTTGTGTGCAAAATAAAAGTGGAATGTGATCACATGGATATACTGCAGTGAGATGTAAGAGTCATGCTGTTACTATTTAATATATTCTGAATTTAGGTAATTGTTTATCCTCAAAGTCTTGAGCACACAGATGATGTGCTAATTTGTTCCCAATTTAATGACTTTACTTCAGAAGATAGACTAATGTTCTCTTTGTCCTTGGTAATATAAAGGCCACTCAAGTAAATCTATAAGCTTGAAAAATGCATGTAATTAAGAGCTCTTTTTTGCCTAATATTTCCAGATACTGTTTTGTACCTGACATGAAGATATTGCCTCAGAGGCAACTTACAGGCTGGAGATGACCGACAGGAGGCTTCCTTTAAGAGGTGTGGATTTTAGCTGCTGGTGCAGTCAAGTCATTCAGAAGAGACCTTCATGATCAACTGCTTCCATCATAAAGGCCTCATGACCTTCATGATCAACTAGTCCAACTGTGATAAAATACCCCTTTCAAACATTTTCTACACTGATTATTTTATTAACAGATCATAACAGACTTTTTAGGTGTGCTACCCGGGATGACACTTGCTATGTAATACTCTACATCACAATATCCTTGCTCTTCCAGAGGCTGTACTCACAGAGATGTCTCAGGCTGTTGTGCCTCACACAGGAGCACAGGAACCATGCCTGTTATTTTCTTAGTTAAAAAAAAAAAAAACAAAAAAACACCATTCTCCTTTCTAATGTCTGACAAAAATATACCAAAAGATTTTTACACCACAGATGCATGCTTTCCAGAAGTACTTGTTCACAAACAAAAGCTGCGACAGAGGTACAGATCTCATCAAGAGCCTGAAAGCAAGAAGCCTTTCCAGAACTGTCCATGTAAATACCCTCCTTTGCACAGCCTGAGACCATTAGCTTCTTTTGTTGTCTTTACACTGTCCAATAAAAGTAACTAAATCCAGCCTCATTTGTGGTATCCCACTATTTAAATTAAGGCATTTATGCCTTTCCTTCCTCCAGCTTTTTCTTGCAAATTTTCTTCGGCTAATAAACTAGTGATCCTATTAGCTCTCCAGCAGCTTATGGAAATAAAAGGCTAGGTTATGAGAGTGAGGATTTGCATTTTTTGATCTGTGACTGCACTGTAAATACCCCACAAAGTGCACAACAAAATACTCAGACACAACAATATCACAATATCTAACAGCCATGGTAAACCCAACCCCAATTTTAAGGGATTATTTATTTTCTCCAAAATTGAAAATATCAGTTTCAAAATAAACAGACTCAAAATTTGAAAAGCTGGTTCATGCTCACTAACCAGAGCACACATATTCAAATGAGATGATCAAGCACTACAGAACATCATTAACTTCCATATAAAGCTGGAAAGAAACACTATATCGTTTCTTTTGGGGTGTTTTTGTGAGAAATAACTATCATCTCTAAGTTTGGGGAAATAATTTCTCTGCCTTGTTATACACAGTTTCAAATGGCAAAACATTCTTTCCAAATCATTACCTCTCACATCTGTCTTAACAGTACTTTCACATGAACAAGTATGTTTGTTTTTCTAAAACCACTCTATAAATAGAAAATTAGCTTGTTTGGTGACCCCAAGCTAAAGCAAAATAGCTATCTCCAGGCACATTACCAGCCATCACTGGTAATGCTAAGCACACACAGTACTCCTGAAGCATGAAGCCCTAGAATTAACTGAAATACTGAGGAAGAGAAGCTCGGATCATTCAGTTGTGAAAGAAGGCTACTTTCCTACTTCTCCCAATAGCTTAGGCTAAGGAACAGAGAAGGAAAGAATCATCACTCAGTAATTTTAGTCCTGCCATTCAAAACACTAAGAACAGAAGTATAAGAGACTCAGGTACCATTACGAGAAAAGACTGACTGCAGACCATCTGAAGAGAACTCAAGTAATGGAAGGCCAATTCAGAAACAGGGCCCTAACTCTGACATTGGTATTTGGTACTGGTTTAGATTTGGTTGGAAATATGTAGTGCTTTGGGGAGTTATATTATATTAAACTGGACATCTGCTCTTAAACCACAAGAATTCACATGCTTTGCTTTTGGATTTTCAACTCCCCTTTTCCAGGAGGTCAAACTCCCAATTCAATGCAATGCCAACTCTCTTGCTGTTTTCTATGAGAAGCTCAAGACAGAGATCCAAGAAAAGCAGAAGCAAATCTTGGCCCTGGCATGTACAAGAATTTCCCAGGAGCAGCTATGATTGTTTCACTGTTCGCTTGGCTCCACTTCTGGGACAGTCCAGCTCCACTGCTGCTGTCTGCTGCAAGACCTGGCTGGCTGCTGTGACCAAAGACAACCCTCACTTGCTGGTTGTGCTCTGCAGCACCTCTGCCAGCCTCCCCAGCCCTCTTCCCATCCGTGCCCTTATCTGCAAAGCCCAACCCAGCTCCACCAGCTTCAGGCCCAGTGAATCTACATTTCTCCCCAGACATGCTGTGCCTGCAATATTTCTTCCTCCCTTGCAGGAAAATGGATGAATCTTGCCAAAGAAAGAACAGATAGGAAACCATTCTCATTAAAAAAAAAAACTTGCTTAGTGAATATTTGCACAGTTTTTTCAGAGCTCTCTTGAGGAACCCTTCCATGACATCTCTGTAGGTCTTATGGTAACAGTGTCTGCCAGGGCCCATGAGCTCCACTCTGACTCCCACACAAGCTACTCCTTTAAGGCTGTTTTATGAAAGCTATCATCCACAATTGTTCAAAATACCACAAGACCCACAAGCACTCTTATTTTTTGTAAAGAGACGAGTATCCAGCTCAAGCACACCTAGTATAAATAACCTTTGGGCAAAATACATACAGTGAACAAAAAACAAGGCCAAAAATATTGCATAAAGTTCAGATTCTTTCCTGCAATCAGATTTCTCTTCCCTCCTAAAGGTCAGAAAAAGTTATTCTCATATCACAGTCATGTACAACAGGTCAGGAAAATTTACCTCCAAATTACTGCCCTGTTCTCCCACCTGTAGAGTCTTTCAAAGCATTTACAGAGTACTCCTTCTTTCATGAGAGCTGCCATTTTTGAAGGCAAAAGCAAAGCCATTGATCCTCCTCACAGCTTAAGACTATTTTGACAAAGATAATTAAGATTTATTTCAAAACTAAAGTGCTACAATGAGGTTGCATTAAAATGACTGATTTTTGAAGTACTGAATATTAGAACTCCAGCATTTGCCAGAACATTTGCATTTTATTTTTTAGAGAAGATGTATCTTTGAGTCTTTGCCACAAGAAATGTTTTTGTCCTGCATTTTTGATAACCTCCCAGAACATTTTCTCCTCCCTTAATTAAGAAATGTGGGGATTTTTCCATAGCTTCTACACAAACAGGATATGAAGGCCGAAATGTTTCTGGTAACTTTTTACAAAGAACATGCTACTCATAATGACCTTGTTACAGACATATTCTCCACAACAGATTTTTCTTGTCACATATCTTATGATTGTCCCCAGTTCTCCACATAATCTCATTATCATTGCTATTTCCAATTCAAATTTATCTGACTGCAGCTTCCAGCTATTGCTTCCTGTTATTACTTTCTCACATACTGTAATTTCCTTGGAATTTTCTCTCTGCAAAGGTACTTGAACACTGTGAGCCAGTTACATACCAGTCTTCTTTATGCAAAATCAATACCAAGGTTCACATTGCAAGGTATTTTTCCAGCCTTCAAATAATTTTTATGCTTTTCCTCTCCCACTACTCTTTACCATTTTTTTGCCCTCCTAAAAATGTGGCTTTCAAAACTGCACTATACACAGTGGTAAGTGTCATTTCACTGTTGAGAGGTACATCTCACACATGTTAGGAGAAAAGCATTCCTCTATTACCACAGCATCAGTCTGAGGGGCATGGTGATATACAGGAAAAAGACAGTTATATATAACAAAAGCTTTATCTTGAATATTGACCTACCCAATTGCATAATTTTATATATTTAAGTATTTGCAAGTATTCTAAATCTGAATGGCACAAATATACTAGAGAAATAGTGACTGCTGCTTAGGCCATAATAATTCTTAAACATGTAATTAAATATGTGAAATACTCATTTATCTCTGCAAGACTGAGATGATTCTTCAGATTTAAACAACCAAATCAAGTTGTACTCCTTACATGGCTATACTTGATACCAGCAATGGTTTCCAAGTAGTAGCGAAGGAAAACTTAACAGGACCATGCTGTTTTATTAGAGTCTACAAATAATACTATAGTCTTTAAATATTCTGCTTTTGACTTATGGATTTGGACTAATTTCCATTTGGGTACAGACACAGCACTTAGTATCAAATATTTTAGTGAAACACGTAGCAGGTACAGACTGATTCCAACCAGACACCTCTCTGTAGCAAGTTAATAGTAGCTATAAGTTAAAAGTGGTACTTTGTCGATAGCCATTTTGACATGTCAAGCACTGTCATTAAGTATTTTTGAAGTGAAACAGCACATCTATATTAAAATAATGAAGTCTATAGTAGCAGAAGTCAAAGCATGACTTTGAATGACATCTTATCATCTTTGATCATCACACTTTGTATGAAAAAAAATTTTTACAGAAGAACTGCATAGGTCTTCCTCACATACGGATATATGTATTTCCACAGAACTTATCTTCATGATTTATGGAAAGTCTTCCTTTCTTATGGAGGAAATATTTGACCGGATATAGCAAAAAAAAGATACATTGTCTTAAACACCAAATAACTTTATTTGTTATGTTTAATCATTTTACCATTCTGCAGATTCATTTCCCCCCTCTTCCTTCCTTCCCATATATACATTTCAGC
>NW_024523648.1:16347071-16359779 GCF_017590135.1 Pyrgilauda ruficollis | reverse complement strand
CCCCATGCCAGAGCAGGTGGATGCCCAAAGGAGGCTGTGACCCTGTGGGAAGCCCATGCTGGACCAGGATTTTGGCTGTGTGCAGAGACAGAGAGGGACCTATGCTGGAACAGTTTCTGAAGAACTGCAGCCCCTGGGAAGGACTCAGGTTGGAGAAGTCCATGGAAGACTCACTCTCATGGGAATGATCTCACACTGAAGCAGAAGAGCAGGAAGGAGAGGCAGAGACAACGTGTGATGAGCTGACTGCAAACCCCCACTCTGCATTTCCCTGCACAACTCAGGGGAGGAGGTAGAGAAATCAGAAGTGAAGTTGAACATGGAGAGGTGGGGGAAAGGTGATTTTAAGAATTGTGTTTATTTATCATTACTATATTCTGCTTTTAATTAGTAATGAATTCAATTAATTTCCCCCAAGTTGAGTCTGTTTTGCTTATGATGGTAATGAGTGAGTGAGCTCTGCCTGTCCTCATCTCAACCCATGAGCCTTGTGTTCCATTTTCTCTCCTTGTCCATCTGAGTAGGGGAGCGATAGAGTGGTTGTGTTGGGCACCTGATGTCAGCCAGAGTCAATCCATCAAAGTGATTTTTTTTCTAAATACTTCTGAGGTGAAGGCTAGGAGACTGACTGATGCCAAAAAGCTGCTACCACTACTGTGCTTCACAAGCACAGATCACAGAATCATTTAAGGAGGAAAAGACCTTTAAGATCATCAAGTCCAACTGTGAACAGAAGAGAGCTCTCATGGCACTTCATAAGCATCAACGTTTAATCCAGGGAAGAGGTTTAATGAGGCAACAAAGGAATTATTTCAGTTGTTAAGCACAGGGGGCTTTAATATAAATATTCTCATTAAGAGTTAATTAAATAAAAAAACTTTTGAAGGACAATGACTACCATATTTCCTCTGAGGCCAGAGTGCTGAAATGACAATAGATAGCAGAGAAAATAATGACTCACAACGCTCTGCCATGCGGTTCTGTGTCCTTTCTGTCACAGTGACAATCACCACTATGACCACCCCAAGATATAAGCCCCAGGTCCTTCTCCTGACTCCTGTTTATGCTTTTCTATTCATGCTTCATTCTGGTTCCTGAAGTTTTCTCTTTTCATAGGAAAGTTCCATCACACAGTTAGGTCATGCTTTAGATTAGCATAATGAGTGATGGACTGATGTGGCTTGCATCAGGTTTTGAGCCTTTGACTTTCCTGTCCTGAGCTGGTGGAAAGGCACCCTTTGTTGTTTCCCCACAATGACGGAGGCAGTCAGATGGGGATGGAAAGCAAACAACTCACAAGAAAAATGCATTTCATGGGTATTACACACAAAGGATCCGCCAGAAAGGTTGTATCCTCACCTAGCTGGTACATAATGCATGGCTTTTGGTCGAGAGAGGAGATCACAGGGAATGGGAGGCTTGAGCAACACAAAGCCTCATCTGACTCACCTGCTGGAGCTGACCAAGGGAACAGGCATCCTTGCTGCCATGAGTCAGTAGAAGAGTCAGGCCAAATGGCACCTTTAGTACTTTTGTGGTTAACTTTCTTCTGGGTTGTCTTTTCTCTTGTCTCTGGAGCTCTCTGCCTGGCTCTCCTACTTTTGAGAAGGAGATTGCACAGAAAACTTCACCTTTGCTCTCCTGTGTCCATATCTGGTACCTTCTCACCTGTACTGGCTCTGGTCCACTCATCCACACTCCCTGCACACGGACTGCCAACACTGCCCCTGTGCTCCCACAGCTTTTCTCTCCCCAGCTGTCCAGTACTCCTTTACATAGGAAAAGCTTGTATTCCCATAGAATAATTAAACATTAATCTGAATCTAGGGTTGACTGAAATTTTTCTGAACTGCATATTTTTATTATAGAAAATATGCAGTGAGATTGAATAATTTTCCACAGGAATATGTTGGCATAAGAAAGTAATGCAAAGAATCAATGCTTTGAAGAAAATCTGTGTGCTTAATTTGGGCTTATAGGTTATGAATGAAGTTGAAGCTATTCCAAACAAAGATCTTTATGAGATTAAATAATTGAAAAAGATCTGCTTGAAATTTTAAAATAATAATTTATTGAATTCTTACTTCATGGGCAACAAAAAAAAAAATATTAAGTCATCCTTTCAATTCAGCTTAAAAGGAAAAGTCAAAGCAGAAATCTACCACAGAGGATAAATTTTCTATATTGACCAATTCTATTGCAGTATCTTTAGCTGAAAAATATGTACAGTCTGACCATAAAGTCATACATATTTTCATTTTTGTATAAGTTCCCATGTAATTTTATTCCAGCATTTAAGAGAGCTATTTAAAATAGTCACTAGCTAATGTAGGTGGAAAATAAAATTTGTTAAGTAAATGTAGATTTGCATTATGACACCTCTGTAAACCTGCACAAAACATCCTTCTGTGAGGAGTTTGCAGTTCATCTCTGTGCATTACTAATATGAAGATGACTATAATTTAAATATATTACCTTTTTGCTGATGATAATCTGAGCAGAAACACCAAGCTAATGTGTTTATCTGCCAGTAATAAATGGAATGACAAGCCAGGGATGAGCCATAGCTGGTGCTGCAGACTGCAGGAGCAGGTACATGGGCTTTGGTCTGACAAACCATCAGCTGCTCTTGATCCAGGTTAAGATATCACTAAACTGCTGTCTCCCAGCTGCCCATCACATCTTCCTCTCTAAATCCTCATCTCTGCTGGTTTACCAGCTCAGCTGAGAGCTCTGGCTTTCCAAGGGAAGTCAGTATTTCTTGTAGCATCAGGTTTTAATTTGGACCACAGTGCAGAGGCAGGTTACTGACTATGAGCCAAATGGGCAAGTTAGCAGGAGCTGCCCCCCCAGCAGGATTCTTTACAATGTATGCCCTTTCCCTCAGGGCCTGCAGCTCGGTGCATGTAACTTTTCACACAATTTTTGGTGGGAGTGCTCAAATATTTCTGGAATTAATACAAAACAGGCATGCCAGTAATTTTAAGGTAGTCTGTCTTGTAATTTCAAACCAAATCTTTCAATAAAATGATGGTCACAGCTTTCACTCTAAGGGATAATTTTAAATTTTACAATGTGCAGACAAACTAACGTGTGTAAAGGCTTGAAATGAATAAAATAAATGTCACTGAACATTTCAGCCAGTGAAAAACATCACTGAGGCAAATTTATTTACAGTAACAGAGTCACTCTTTCCTGTCCTACTCCAAGTATATTAGCTGTTTGCATATTTCATTAAAAACTCAAATCCAAGCCATGTTGATTCAGGATGGCACCATGATCCCTGAAGTCAGAGTTCACTTTGTGATCCAATTCTCCTCTACAGAAAAGCTTTTCTGGCTAAGATTTTTTTTTTTAATTTAATTTTTTAAATATTGAAGATTATAATAAAATCTCTAATGTCTCCAGAATATCCAGATTATAAAGTGCTGGATCTACACCTCCCATTAGGAATCCATTCTCTTTTGTGACTATCAAATTGATGCAACAAGAAAACCCCCCCTTTTTTCATTAATATTGAGAACTTACAATACTGGATTCTTTAAAATACAATAAACATACACAAATGGTGTAAAATGTGCTTTACTCTACAGTCAAATGTTTGCAAGAAGTCACACACAAAGACTGACTGCAGATGAAACGAACTCAGCATTTCACTGTAACAGCCTTTTGAACAAGCATTAAAATACTTCTGAGGTCTTTTCTCACTCCTAGTATTAAATCACATCCATCACAGGAATGAAGGCAGAGAGGTTACCTGCTCCAGCCCCTGAGCCAGCCCCCTTGGCTGCCCAGCCTCAAAGGGAAGGCCTGGGAGGGATCTCTGAGCACCAGGCAAACAACACGCATGGGCAAGGGGAGGCAAGAAATGTTGTAAAAATGCACCTGAGACAAGGGGTTCTATGACATCCAACACAGTGGCCAACACTATTGTTTAGACACCTCCTTGTTCTTAGAAAAAGATTTTGTGACTCTACCCCAGAAATTTTTTTGTTTTTGGTTTTTTATTTTATTCAAACTCTCACAGAAGAAAGCACAGACAAAAGAACAAGATAAACGTTTTTTGGGGGTTTTTTCCTGCAGTCCTTCACTTTTTCCATCCTCTGGCAAATCTGGAAAAATTAAAAATGTTTAAAAAGTAGTGTGAAAATTTAAAATTATTATTCCAAAATGAAGTGTAAATTGGGACTTCTAATAGGGAAATGGAGTTAGTACCTTTTTCTAAAGAGTCTTCTGATTAAGTAACCACTTTATTACTGAAATTTAGCAAATTCTCACTGCTTTCCTCAAGCTGATTTTGATTCCTTCAGTTCACAGTTAGGTTATTTTGTGGGATGCATGAATATCAAATCTAGTCCCTGGATTAGTTAAATCACTTCAATGTCTGATAAAACCCATTCCACAGTCTAAAAGTTTAGTGGATCAAACTGCATCATAGCTTTATTTTATACAGTTGCCCAAAAGCTGCCAAGGATGAAACCCAGTCTATACTGATGAATGGTGTGTTTACAATCCAGGTGTTCAGATGTTTTGGAGTCTTTTACAATTACATTTTTCACACACTGCAGAATTCAGATGTGTCGCAGCAGCTGCTTGCAAGCCTGTAAATTCTGCATGTGTGATGTGAGGATAAAGATGAAGTTACATTACCTCTGGGCCAAGAGAGCAGGTTTCTTACATGGCAGTTTCTGAATCCCAGCTGCCATCATTTAGCTGATACATAGCCCAGAGCAGTGTTCAACCATGGGGTTTTAGCATCACCTTTACAAGAATAATAATTCTTACAGCAGGCCTGTGCAATGACTTAGCAGAAATTAAACTAAGGAGCAATATGCACAAGTTTTTACTTTAGCTTTACTATTGCAGCTAGATAGCAAACTATTTAACCATGATTAAAGTAGCAAAAATCCCATTAAAATCAATTTGTGTTTTGTCTACAGTATTTGGACTGATACTTTTTATTATTTCTAGAGCAGCCTGTCCAGTGATGTGCACAGGAAAAGAAAAGTTCCATAATGATGGCAGTTTATAGCTTAAATGACACACCTGTAGTCCCGAAGGAAAACAAACAGCAAAGAATCTGTCTCTGTCTCATCAGACAAGGTATGCAGTGCCAAAAAGCACACGATAGTACTCGCTCCTACAGGAGTTATAACTAGGTGACATTTACAAGCATTTAGCCAATGAATTATGGGGTCTTGAAACGGGAGATGTCTAATGGGAGCACTACAATATCCCAGAAGAACAGATTGTTTTACGCTGGGACATCCTACAGTGATGATAATAGCAAGAAAGATTTATTATTCAAAGCCCAGAGGGGGAATACTTTGTAGATCAGAGGAGAAAATATTATATCATATTCCTAGTGCTTATGAGATACCATGACACAAAATACAATATCTACTTGATAGGTGTCAGGTAGTAGAGGCTTAGTCATTAATGGCAGCTGCCTCATGGCAACAAGGTTTTATGAACTAGTTTATCTCTTTAAAGATATATCTGAAAGTCACCACACTGACATTAAACAAGGGAAGAAATCAAAGCAGAAGACACTGTGACATTTTGGAAATGGATTCCAAAACAGATGCTACGTCTGAAAGTCACAAGATTGTAAATGCACTCAACAAACAAAGTCTGAGAAAAACAGTACTAGGGTTTGCTTCTGCTTCCAGATATAAATGTCAGTAATTGCTTCAGACCTTGTTATGTAAGTTGTCCACACAACAGTATGACTTCCTTTAAAAAGACAAAACCCTCAAAACTTTAGGAACATGTGATCCTGTTAAATCACAAGGTCCTTAGTTCACCTTGTGATTCAAAACCTTGGCAAAACAATGTCATCATAGAATACTTTTGAAGGGCATAAATAAGTAATTTACCATTGCATCTGATTTATTTTATTTTTCCTATAAGGACCTAATATAGCCTCATCTAATTATGGAAAGAAGGAGATCATGGTATCATAAGGAGCAGGGCA
The DNA here is from genome assembly GCF_017590135.1 of Pyrgilauda ruficollis. Lineage (NCBI taxonomy): Eukaryota > Metazoa > Chordata > Aves > Passeriformes > Passeridae > Pyrgilauda > Pyrgilauda ruficollis. The sequence continues at coordinate 16,353,802 of NW_024523648.1, read as the reverse complement.
TATTCGGCAGGGCATATTGCTCATGTGAGACACAGACTCCTCAAACAGACTCACTCAACTGCAGAGTGGAAGTGGGTCTTGATTTCATCACAGGGGGTTATCCAGCAGTGGTTATCTTAAAGGGACCAGAATTTCCTTTTGTGTCTACTACTATAAACTATCGCTGTTTTACATTTACTCATCCATATGAATAAAACTGAAGGGGAAGGATAAGAAACCCTTAAAAATGTATTGCTGACCTTTTTTTTTTTTATTCAAGATGTGCAGCCTTATAACATCAGCATCTGTTTGCAGTAGCTGACTTCATCTTCTCTTTGTGGAATAGGGTAGATTTTTGCCATGCAATTTTTTGGGTTTTGGAACAAAGTGACAATGATTTCTTAGCCTATCATATGGCAAGTGGCCTTCCTCAGCCTTTTGCAGTTGTTAGCTCTTACGAGGTCTAAGGTTCATAAATCTGACAAGATTTAGTCTCCTGCTTCTAGACAAGAAATTGAAGTTCTGCCTAATCAATCCTTCTACAGACCTCTTTCTTTGGTATTGCAAAAGATCTTTAAGTGGGACATTGCAAGCCTCCAGCACGTGTGTTTATGAAGCAGGCGAGAGAGCTACAGCCCCAGTAACTTCTATGCACAGCTGTGATGGGAGGGAGTTATGGGCTGAGAGCCCAATCAGTGAAGCAAGTTTTTATTTTCGTCTGTGCAGCTGACCTGGATGTTCAGTTCTGGGTATGTTGCAAGGCTGTGAAAGGGGTAGAATTTCTGAATCCTGATCTGTTTTATTATGGATGGTGAAAGTTCTTCCTTAATTTGCAGCCTTGTTTTTGAAATTCACTATTTTTGCAGAACTGCATCAAGACAATGACATGCATATCAAGATCTTTCCCCAAATGACTGAGCACTTGGGGAATTCCCTTCCCCATTCCAACCAAGATGCTGAGAGATTCACTAGCATTGCTCACTGGAGTTCCCCAGCATCATTCCCTAGAACTTGGTCTCTATATATAGGGCCCAGGGAGAGGGAAGGCTTTGTCCTTGGAAAAAGGGAGTGTGCAGGATGCCAGATTTAACCTGTCATTGCAGGCACAGGCAATTAATATGAAGGAATAGCCTATCTTCTCTGTGCAGAGTCTCAGTTGAATCAGCCTGCTTAGGGAAAAAAAAAAAAAAAAAAAAAAAAAAGGAATCAAGGACATTACTGTAAAAGGCAAATTGTACAAATAACTTAAAAATAAACTGCTACTGTTCATCATTTTGTCCATATACTTCAAAATATGAGCATTCATTGTAATATTGTTCTCTTGAACAAAGAATTCTTCCTTTTAGTATCACACTGACAACCCTGTGTCTTTCATTGTCATGTCAAAACTGCCTCTGATTTATCTCCTTGTGATACATCTGTCAGTTTTGTCATGAAGAGGTAACAGTGTATTAGCTATTCTTTGAAACAGTCTCAGTGGTTACTTGTCTTTGTATCTGATCACCTAAACTTAGACTTTCTGACATACATGAAATTTTGTTCCATGTAAGAGTAAGAAAATAATTTCTTATTGGCAAGAAAATAATTTTATTTTTATATAATATGTAGAAATTACCTATGATTATGCATAATATGGAAATATAATGTTTAAAGGTATTCTGTGTAAATATATATTATTCTATATATTATAGACAGAAATATAAGCAAATATGGTCATTTTTTCTTGTCAAATGTGCAAATACTAGGGACAAGGAAACAGAAATCTTTCAAGTTCACTAAGTAAAAATATATCTTTCAAACCTGAGCTCAAATCTTAACATACGTTCCAGTATGTCCTTTACCATCCTGTAATTCACACTAATATGTACAAATAAACTTCCCCAGTGTGGATGTGAACAGCACTGCTGATAACAGTTCTGAACCATAAGTACAATTGGGAGAGTCAATAAAGCCCCATTTACTTACTTTCATTGTTCTTGTTGCTGGGTGTATCCCTTGTATGACTAAAATCATATTTGATTAGGAATTAATTCTCAGAGACTGTTAGTACCTCTTTGTGAACAATACTTCTGCAAAAAAAAAAAAAAAAAAAAAAAAAAAAAACAAACAAAAAAACCCCCACAACTTTTGCAAGAAGTGCATTGATTTGCAATGGTGGAAAATGAGGTCCAGCATAGCCACACTTGTGTAAGCTGCCCCGGGCCATCTGTAGCTCCATGTCTTTGTGTGCAGGTTCAGGCCAGTGTTGACCTCAAACGACTTCAAATGAGCCTGTCTGCAAAAAAAGTTAGTGTTCCACAACAAGTCCTCTAAGTAGCAGATAGTCCTGCTTTGGCTGCAGGACAAGCTGTACTGTGCCTCTGGAATACGTGATATATTGGTTTGTATACATAGGTGTCTCTTGAAAGGAGATAGCTCCTATACATGGTGTCATAGAGCTGCTAGAGCTGTTTCTTCCTCTTCTTGTTCAGCTTTTGTTCCTGAGCAAGCAGTTTTGTGCATTAATTGACTTTTCATTTTAGAGAAGCATACACACACCTTATAATGTGCCAATTTTTTATCAGAATTGTACTAATTATAGCAGAATGACCAGAAATAATAAATTCAACTTCATTTCCCACTCACACGGTCTCTTATGGCCCTATTAAGCAGCAGCTATCAGCCAACAGGGAAGCAACTCCAACTAAGTGGTTCACGAGAAACAAAAATTTCTATGTAGCCTACTGAACATCATCATCATGCTTTTAAAGTAAAAATGTGACACTGGTTTGAAGTTGAATTCTTATCACTGTCTTGAGATTAAAACTGAAGTCTCCTGTAATCCAAAAAAACCTTAAATATCTTCACGCACACGTCATGATGTGGCTTGCTTTCCTTGCCACTGTACTCTTTTGGATTAGCACACGTGTGCACAGCCCAACCAGATGTTCCTGCATGACTAACGAACACGCTGCTTCCTGATCAGGCTGGGAGCTACCATGCCTCCCTGACAGTAAGCTTTGGTAAAAACTAAAGCCAGACGTTTTGAGGCACAAATGGTTTAAAGTTTGCTGGGTAATGAATGACTAAGTGCATACCTGTTTAGTCCTGACTCTTCTTCTCAGCTATCATGATACTGCCAAAGCCAGAAATAAGCCATGGTGCTGTGCAGCAGGCCAGTACCATGTACATGATATTTTCACCCTTGCTCCCCCTTGCAGCCCTGCATGACAAGTTCAAACATTTCAGTAGTTCCATGACTTGACCTTCAGCTCCTTTCCCCCTCAGATAAAACACTGAAGTGACATTTGTCACACCACCAGTTCAGTTTTGTAAGGGAAATATGAAAAGAAATGAAAAGCACTAGTGGGTGACTTAATCTTTCTAAGTCTTCTGAATTAGTCACCCAGGACAATGCTAGCTAGCTTTTTGCTTTTACTTCTAAAACAAATGATGTAGCTTGGAATCACTAAAACTAGAGGTCAAACAGTGTGGCAAGGTTGGTTAGAAAGAACATTCCAAACGTATGGAAAAAATAAAAATACTAACAGATAAAAATTGCTGAAGTGTAGGTATACAAAGAACTTACTAGCACCAAAGAGAGTGAAGGTGTTATGTCACTGTTTATTTGTTTAATGGGGCACTCTAGCTCTGCTAAAACCCAGTTTTGGGCTATTAAGCCCAGGAGATGCAATGATCCTCCTGAGCACTGCAGCTTCCAAGTCAAATCTGCCATGAGCTCAGAGGTCTCCTGATGCTGCTATGTAAAACTCAGCCATTCACACAGCTCCTCTCAAATGCGGTGTCAGAGGCCCCATCTCTTCCATCTTCCCACTACTCCAAATCAGACACAGCTCCATCAGGTTCCCTATGCATATGCTGTACTTAGACAACTTTAGGAACAATTCAGTCCTAAAGTCCTGTCCAGCCTAGCTGTCATCCATAATGGAAAATGCAACTCCACATTGTGGACAGTTTTCCCTTTAGACTGGGGACTGATTAATCCTCTCACAGAGGATGGGTCATACAGGATGAAGCCCCTGTGAAACCACAGGAGAGACCCACATGGCTGAAAACAGCTCTTCCTCATGAAAGCAACTCCTGAGTTGAAGAGGCAATATCATATCCCAGAAAATCGTATCCTGCACGTGTATGGCACTGAAGAATTTTGAGTTTCTTTTGTTTAGAGGATCACCACTGTGATTCTTAGTTTCTCTAACAATCACACTCTTCCTCCTAGGTCTACAATCAAGCAAGGGAATCCAATTTGTCAAGAGTAAAATTTTATTGGCTTTTTTAGGTTGCGGAATCTCCTTCGCTGGAAACACTCAAAACCTGCCTGGATATAATCCAGTGTAACCTATTCTGGGTGAATCTGCTTTGGCAGGGGGCTGGACCAGATGGCCTCCAGAGGGCCCTTGCAACCCCAACCATTCTGTGATTCTGAAGGTATTTATATCCCAGAACCTGAGTCAGAGGACCAAGAATTCCCATAAAACAACTGGACAAACCACCCACTGCAGCTTTAATGGCTGTAACTAGGTAGGTGGGCAATTATGCTAAAATTGAAACATTTGACCCCACAGGTCAGATGTTTTTCTTACCAAAAAATTCTTCTTATGCTACAGACAGAACAGGATGAAACAACACAAAATTTCAAAATTCATTAGCTTATCAAGCAGCTTCCTTTATAATCAATGTTCCAGACATTTTAAAATATCGACTCAAAAAGCTTTAGAAAAGGTATTACTATAATTACTATGCTACTTCAAGTCTCTAGGCTACTTAATAGCCTTTTTTCTTAAAATGATAAAGCACCTTGTTAAAGAGGAGAGGCTTTACTTGAAAAGGTATAACCATAAAGGCATTAAAGTAAGTATCAGACCTTTTGATGGGCTTAGGTTGAAAACACAAGAAGAGCTGCAAAAAACTTCTTTTGAGGTCTCTGTTGTTTGGAAACATCCTGCTGTCAAAGCTGTGCAGTGCAAATTGCATATGCGGCTTTGTGGGCAGATCTCAGCTGTTTATTTTTACACACTGCTAAATACGAACGCTGGTGCATTAGTAAACCTACTTGCAAATGCATTTCGGAAACACTTGAAATTTGTTTTCCCGCTCTGTATATCCATGTTAAAAGGATTCCCAGACATAAATACCCATCAGTGAAAACTGTGATAGTTCGAATTTTAAATTAGAAAGTGCTTAAATAATTCACATTTCATAGAAAGTGACAGCAAACAAATTGCACTACTTACAACCTTAGGAATAAATGTGGTTTATTTCACATGCAGCCACTCGCTTACATTGTTTGCCCACCTCAGTAACTGCCTTGGCATTTATGTAGACTTTACTTCAGATGAAGGGAAAGACACACATCACAGTGCCTCAAGAATTAACTCTTCACTCTCCTGTTGGCTTCAGTGACAGTGTCATGTACAGAACAATAGTGGACCAGACACGGATATCCATTTTCCATTTATGAGTAACCAGAAGGAAGTTCCAGTCATTTTGGATTTAGGCCAGTAGAAAATAACCCCTCCAGTGGTTCACCCAGTGAATCCTCAAAGACCTCCTGGTTTGTAGGTCAGGGGTACTAGCCAAACTGCATGATTAAAAGTCGCCTGTTTACGTTAAACGGCAGTTCATGAGAATGATGATGATGATTGTCAGGTGGGGTACTACGGGATATGGGACCATGAGCAATGCACCAAAGCATTAGAGGAGAAACAGATTGGCCCCTGAATGACTGAATGACCAGACAAGTCTCAGCTGAAGTATGAGAAAGGAAGTCCAAGCCACAGAAATTCATTCTCCTCACTCAAAAGAAGCAATTAAAATAAAAAGCCCTGCTTCTGTGGTAGAAGCTCAGCTCCGGCACAGAGCCAGCCAGCCACAAAAGCCCTGCAATAGCCCGTGTAAGGGACACCTCAGCCAGCCAGCGGGCACACTCCGCTGTGCTGAGAGCAAGCAGCGCAGTAACTCACCTGTCCCACAGCAGGCATTGCCAGTAAGAGGCAGCTGTGAAAACCAGTGACTGTCTGCATGGATTCTGCCCAGCAATTTATATAATTGTCTGATGAGCAGATGAAACGATTCTGCTTGGCTTCTCTGAGTCATGATGCCAATCCCTACCATCTTCTGGAGCTCACTTGGCTAGATTAATATATACAGATCCTATAATCAAACCTATGAGGGGAAAAAGGGCCTGTCCTCAGGATCAAGGAAGATCAAGGCTGTCACATAAGGGTGGGGCAATCCTAAGAGTGCTTATTATAGGAAGTGTTTGCAATGATGCCTCAATATTAAGGTCATCTTACATTTTGTCTTACATAGCTAACATGGAAATGATTTCTTATTGAAATGAGCCTTTCCTTCATGCTCTCTAAGAGTAAGAAAAAGTACAACTCCTCTAAGATGAGAAATGTCAAACTTGAAACAGTCACATTTTTACTCCCCACATCTGGGTTAAGTGCTGAGAGATGGAGAGGATCTATTTGGCCATCTCTTAAACATGTATAACCTCTCTCCAACAAAAATCCAGAGCAATGGCAGGGAAATGAGGTCTTCAAAAGCTGGGTGCAGACCAATAAGGTTTTCCTGGAAGTTTATACAAAAAAATAATTTTTCTTGTCAATTAATTAATCTCCTTGCTCTGTATCTTCTGCAGCCACACATATCTAGCTGTACATTTAATATTTTCCCTCTGAAAAAAGGGTATCATCCGAGTTAAACAGCTTCCCCCCCCCCCCCCCCCCCCCCCCCCCCACCAACCC
>NW_024523648.1:15002238-15083265 GCF_017590135.1 Pyrgilauda ruficollis | reverse complement strand
AAAAAAAAAAAAAACCCCAAAAAAAAAAAAAAAAAAAAAAAAAAAAAAAAAAAAAAAAAAAAAAAAAACCAGAAAACCAAACCAGAGAAATAAGCTTCTGTTAAAGAGCAGAAAAAGAAAAGCAGCCTAGTTTCCAGTGTCTCTCTATGCTTTCCCATTCCTTTGGAAGCTTTCATGACTGAAAAGATAGATAGCAAGATAAGCTCTGTAGGGAAAAAGCCTATGTACCCTCAAGTTTCTCTACTCTAATCAATCTAATCAGAGATTCTACCTCTAATCACAACTTCTCACCTATTTACTTAGGTCATCAAAACTGAAATGAAGATGTTCAATAAAACATAAGCCTTGTGGTCACACTCTGAACAGGAGAAGATATGTCTCTCCATCTTGTTGAAAAGGAATACCTTTGAGACGTCTACTCTTCAGTAATGTGTTTCTGTAACTGGCCTACAGGCTTATAAATCATTAAAAACCTGAAGGAAAGATAGATACAGGGAAAAGTGCGAATATTTGCCTACACAAGCCTAGGCTCTTCAAAAAACAAAATTAAAAGAGACTAATATGGCATAAAAAAGATTTTTTTACACTTAAAAATCTAATATTAAACTATGTTTTATAGAAGATTCATAACTTGTGTTCTAAGCACACCCCTCTGTCCAATTCCACATAAATATTTACAGTATGGATACCATCAAATTTTGTTGAAGTAAAAAAAGTCAGTGCACTACTAAGATTACACATATACTTACTTTCATTAATTTTAGGAAACTGAAGCATCACAAAAGCCAAACAAGAATGACAATACGGCCTCTGCATTTTGGGTGAGATTAGAGTCTGTTTATTTTCTTCCAAAACTTGCCATAATAGAGGATATATTTTTAACTACTCTTACTCACATAGAAGTCTAATCTTGAGCAACTCTAAATCTATGGTACATAGCTGTTAGTGCCAAGCAGGAGGAAAACTTGCACAATGTGCCATGACTTATTTCTGCAATCTTGCAAGATAATGTACTCCCACTAGAGTTGCAAAACTAAGATTAAATGAGAAATATTACTTTAGATGGAGCCTGATCAAAGCTAAATTACAAGAAACACTTGAGAAAACCTATATTAAAATGGCAAGTTCCTAAGATCATGAAGAAGGAAACAGAAACTTGAAAAAATTATGTGTGTATATACACATTACTGTCAAGCTGGCCAAATACATTGAAAAGAGTCTGACACAGGACTACACTGTAGGAAACATTCTTGGGTCCTGTACCATCCCTATCATAGTAATAATAAAATAAAAATAAAATCGAAATAAAATAAAAACAAAATAAAAAATAATAAAAATAAAATAAAAATTAAAAATAAAACAATAATTCAATAAATAAATAAAACAAATTTTAAAAATGAATAAAATAAAAAATAAAAGAAAAATAAAATAAATTAAATCTTTTAAAAATTAATTAAATAAATAAATAATAAAATAAATATAAAATACAAATAAATTAAATTAAATACATTTAAAAATAATTAAATTAATTAAAACAAAATTAAAATATAATAATAAAAATTTAAAAATAAAAATTAAAATTAAAAAATCAAACATTTTAAAAATAAAAAAATTTAAAAATAAAAAAATTTCAAAGTAAAAATTTTTTTCAAAAATTAAAAAAAATTAAAATAAATCAATAAAACAAAAGATAAAAATAAAAAATTTGAAAATAAAAATAGAAAAATAAAACATAAAAAAAATTTAAATTAAAAATTAAAAAATATAAAAAATTAAAATAAATAATAAAAAAATTAAAAATGAAATTAAATAAGATAAAATAAAATACCCAAACCATATAGAAACCTTGAGTTACTTACATAGATGAAGGAAGGACCATGAGTAAAGAAACATCTGTATGAAACAGTACACTGAAATACTGGAATAAACTCTTCTGTGATTCTTGTATTTCTTATGTAACTAAAGAAGAAAAGATACGTCAAGACTTCTGTGAAATCCTTCTGGATAATCTCATTTGACAGACAAAGCAGTGTCTTCCTTAGAATGGGTCCATCTTTTTTGAAGTTTTCCTGCTCCTTCCAGCAGTTATGTATTTTAAGATGAAGATGTCACTCACAACAAAGAGATCAGATTTCTCAAGTTCAGGTTAGGCCTCAGGGCTGGTATAGGAATTTCCAAGGGGAAAAACCCAAATCTTACCTGCAATTCCAACAAGCCAGAAAAGGTATATGCACTTTTGAGATCAGATGTCTATCCAAATAAAGAAACATATGTCCTAAACCAGCTCTTCTGACAGACCTATTTCTTACTATCTTCTTTCAAAACATCAGGAGAGAAACTCCTCCAATCAAAGGAGGGATCAATGTACTTGACAGAAGTGCAGAAGTCAAATACTGTGTAACTGATTTGGGAGGAAAAAAAAAAAAAAAGATGAAAAACCCACCACAGAAACAGGAGTGGTAGTGGTTCCTATAAAGCACCTGAAACCTACCATCAAGTGCACTCCAAAACAGCCAAACACTATATTCAGTTACATAAAATATGATTAGAAGCTTAGCAAAGATGAGCAAGACTGATGGTTTTCAAGACAAATCTAAGTAAAAGTATACATACATATATCAAAATTCTCATTAGTTACAAAGAGCCAGGATTTAGCTAAGCCCAAAAGAACTGTTTGGTCATCAATACATAAACTGCCATAATCGTCTTTATCAGGTTCTCACTCTCATTTGCCCCAGATGAAATCAATCTAACATTCTGATGCCATAGAAGACAAGTTTTCTATTCACTGGAGAACAGTTTCATAAGTGGCAAAATGGTATTCCAATGAAGGTGAGGAATCAGCTCCACAGTTACAATGGAACTACCCCCTTACCAAAACATCTGTGGTTTGAGTTTTAAGGCGAGTAAAAGCCTGATCAAGCACAGGAATCAGAGTAGAGCTCTCTCAACACCTAAGACCTCAGGATGAAGCACTCTGAAGACCAGGAACGTCAGTTCACTGACATCAATTCGCTTCAAATGCTCTTGCACACCTTCCATGTTGCAGCAAAGAAAGTCTGTTCAGGCTCCAGCAAACTAATGAGTAGTGTGGGTATGGAAGCACACTGCATAAAACAGGAAGAAAAGACAAAAAAGTGCAAGAACTGCAATTTTTGCAACCTCACTGGCTGCAAGAATGTGAAATTAAATGTTGTGCCCAAGACCAAAGTAGGGGATAAAATTTACTGTATTTCATGCAAGTCAACCTGATGACAGATCACTGATACTAAAGAAAACAGGTATAGAACAGTCTTTACCTTTTTTGGCCATTTTTGACATTACAGCTTTATGACATTACTAAGCTTCTGTAAGCTTAGAAAGCCTTACAATAGGTCTTGCAGTAAATTATTGTCTCCTGATAGTTTATGAACAAAAAAGTCTAATCACAACCTTCTCTCCCATCCCCTTAACAGCTGGCATGCCTAAATAGATAAGACAAGTGCATGACAAACATGAGACTAGAGCTTCATTCACTCTGGCCTAGGCAGCAAAACCAGCATAACCCCAGCAGCAGGCAGTTCAGTCCCAAAGCACCCTGTCTGCCTGCTGACAGCAGCCAAACGTGCTCTAAGGAAGCTGCCTGTGCACACATTAGCTGAGTAACAACACACTGAGCTGCAGACACACCAACTACTGCACAATCACAATCTAGCCTGTTATTAGGCTAACTAACATCTACACCAACAATAGCCTGAAACACACTATCACACATTCAAGAGAACAAAGTACCACTGCAGCAGTAACTGGCTTCTTATTACCCTGGGAAGTCAGATTCATGAGCTGGAATTGGAGGCAACCTACTTAACCCTTTTTACCGGAGAAGCACCAGAAAAGCACACATCTCTGTGAAGTTTGGCACAGATTAAAACTATCTTACCAATCATTCATAACTGTGATATAAATCCAGTTATTTCACTTTAAGCTATCTGTGCAAAGACTGAGAACCCTACATGTAAAATCTCTACTAATTAACTTGTCTTAAGAAATGGTAAAAACTCAAGAGTATACACAAAGGGTAAGTGTCCATTAGTGGATACAGAGCCCTTTGCTCTTGGCTATTAGCCATGCCTTTAGTCACCAAGACAGTGATAAGTGACATGCAGTGGTCAAAGTTCATCTCCTACTCATTGTTTTAAATGTAACAGGGCAAAGAAGAATGTTTAAACAAGTGCTCTGAGATATCTTACACGTACACCCTACTTTTTGATACTACCTGCTTACCACACTGCTGCCAGGAAAAGCAGTGAATACAAACAGAGCAGCTATACAACTAATGAATGTTTATGTTTGCTATTATCTTCTGATTAATTGGTATTAAACACATGACCATTGCCTTACATTCACTGTCCCACAATTAATCAGGGGAAAAGGAACCATGATAACGGCAACTTCTGAGACCAGGATTTTGTGTTCTTTTCCACTTGAGGGCTAAAAGAGTAAGATACCATTCTGACAGAGATATAGAAGAAAAGAAAGGAGAGCAAAATTTATTTCAGTGCAAGTCTGAGTAGCAAACTTATTTCATACTGCTGTAGCAGCTCTCCATTCAGCCTTAGAACAATGATGTGATGACACTTACTATTGGGCAAACTTTCAGAAACAAGCAAGGAATGTCCTTATCTACTTCAACTTCTTTATGACTCTCTGTGCTTGGCATAGATATTTTCCTGTTTACCAGAGACAGCCTGCATGAGGTAGGAAACCTGCTTTGGCAATCCCAACACGTCAGTACAGATTGGTATTTCTGGTTCAGCCGTGCAAACCACAGTGCCACTGACTTGTCAACAGCACTGGAACCAGACATTTCCTGTCAAGAGTGTCTCATATGGCTCCAAGACCGGAAACAATTGATGGGAGCCACTGAGGTGAGAATACCCAAACACAGGAGAATGGCCAACCTCCCAGGAAACCAGTCCAGCCAAGCCAGTCTATTGGGAGAGGCTAACAAAAAAAAAAAAAAAAACCAAAAAAAAACCCAAAAAAAAAACTTGTAAGTGTGTCTGTGGCTTGAATATGGGGAAGGAAAAGCAGGTAATGATGGCACAGGCAAGTTAAGTATGCCATATACTAGAGGAAAAGCAGGGTATTTGTAGAGGCTTGAACTTATGCACAAAGTAGGCTTAAGGGCACCAAGACAAACACATGTGATGGACATGGGCTAGTTCTTGTCTAGTGCAACGCACTATGACTTAGGAATCTTATCTTACTGTCTCAAGACAGTAATCCTGTCTTGAGCAGTCTCATTTTTATGCAGTGGAAGCAGAGATCCACCATCAATGAAGTACAGATCAGAGCCTGTCCCGCAACCTACCCAAAAAGGAGTTTCTGAGCACAAAATTCCAGAAGATACAACACAAACCCAGCTGTCTGGTAGGTGGCCCCCTTCCAGATGGTGCATAACACAAAGTTGAGCTAGAAATAATTAGAGCATAATACTTGCCCAAAAATCACCTTTGGACACAACAGTACCATTCTGCCCCAATGCTGGTATTAAGAGCCCACTGTTCCTGGAACAGCTAAACTGTGTTGAGCTGCTCTTGAATTTCAAAGTGAACTCCTACACCTAGACTTATAAGTAAAAAGGTGTGATTTCACTTCAGATAAACTCAATAAACAGCTTTTACTGTTGGTTCTGACCCTCTTCCACATTTCTATCAGATCTAGTGTGGTCAATACCCAGTGAGACAACTCAGTCTCTCTGTTTGCTTGGAGGGGTGGGGTGAGTGTGCAGGATCAGCTGACTCCTGGATCAGTTAGATGATCTCACTTTCCACCCACATAATCACTAGATCCTATATAAAGAAGGCACTAGACACCACAACATCTGCAAGGATGCAGCTGAGTACCTACTTAGTCCTGCTTGAGAGTCACGTATTGTTCCAGGGGGTAGGTAAATTTTAATCCTCTATACAGACATGGATGCAACATCCACTTGTTTAAGAATCCCATATATAACATCACAGGAAGAAGAGTTCCTTAAGGAACAACACAGAAAAGAAATTAAAAAACATATACACAGTCTACCTCATAACATTAGGCATCTATAGCCATACTGACAGACTCTAAATTGAGTATGTGACTCAATTTAGGTCTCTAGGAGTCTGCTCATTAACAAAAACAAACAAACAAACAAACAAAACAGAAAAAGAAACAAAAAAAAACACCAAAAAACTAGCTAATCATGTAAAAGCCATCTTCCCTCCTTTTAAATCATTAATAATTGTTGATTTCTTTCTAGTTAAGAGAGAACTACTTAAGTTAAAGGCTGACAATGTGCAAGAGCAAATATGAGATGTCCCTGTATAAATTTAAACTGCAAATCACAAGAAAGATCATAGTCTAAAAATCCAGATGTCCTGGGGATACCCCCCGCAAATGTTCAACTGATTGGCAGTGATCTGCTGTCACACAGGAGCATTACAGAACTTGCACCCTGTCCCAATACATCAAGGTGCTCCTTAGTAACACTTGTGCATATTGATTCCTGCCAACTTTTGTAGCTATCTGCCTCAGATCATTCTCACAAAATCAAATGTAGTACTTCACCAAGTAGAACCAACCAAGCAAGGAGGAGAGAAAAACAAGTTACTTTTCTTGTCGCAACAACAGTAGTCAAGACCAAGATCCTCCAAGTGAAACTCTGGCCTTTTCGTCTGCACTATGCTTCAAGGATGTGAAGGGAAAAGAACCTCTTGCTTCTGTAATCAAAAACTGATGAGAGATAAGCTGAAGGCAATAAAACAAATAAACCAAAATAAAACAGCAGAAGCTGGCAATGAACTGGTAACAAAGTTATAACAGCTGTTAGAAAAGAAATGAGACAGAAAGATAGAGATGACAAACAATAACGCATTGTGTAGGAATTAACACATCAAACTACACATCAAAACCTAAATTATTGTGTCAATGATCTGAAGACAACTGAAACAATACAGAAAGACTTTCTGATGAAGAAAAAGAAAACAGAAGCTTGAGTTTAAAAAAATCCACTCTCTCCTAGCCCAAAACAGGATTGTAATGTTATCACATGATTCCAACCCCCAACAATTAAACAAAAAAAAAAACCACTCTCAGCTCAATGCATGTGGGAGGAACTCAAGATCAGGCAAGAATAAAAGATGACAAGCAAACAAAGAGCCATTTATTCAAAAATAACCCCAATATGTTCAGACTCACTGCATCTGTATCAATCCTAGTGAAACAGGCTCCCTAGTACCAAAAACACCAAATACTAAAGACTACCTTACCTCTGAACTTCACATCAGAAAAAATACTCAGATCACAATGGGGTAACAACTGAAGCTCAGCTGAAGGCTGGAGCACATTACAGGGCTACAGTAGGATCTGTACCAAATGCTATTTAAGCAATCCACCGACACAACAGCAGAAGCAGTCAATGAAAACAAGGCAGGCTGTAGCAAACTAGTACTTTTACATTGAGAAGTTTTGTTCAGAAGATCTTTATCATTGCAATTTTTTTCAAAGAAGACCAAACACTCCTTTGGCCTGGACAGGATCTTAAGCAGGCAAACCCCCAGATAGACAGATAGACAGATGGATGGATGATGTGATGGTATTTGTGAGTTTACTCTGGTTTCTGTTCTCATGTTATGTGTCTTTGAGATGCAAGATGAAAGAGTGATTATTTAGTCTCTGGAGAAGTGACTGAGCATACCCAAGAAGAAAGAACTTGTAAGAACACAGGTGTGCCAACAGAAAAGTTCAGAGAAGAAAGGAGAGTCCTACAAAAACCAAACAGACAGGTCTCATGGGTGGTGGAAAGTTTTCCAAAAGTCTATGTGAACTGTAGAGTTTGCTACAGCTCAAAAGTTTCAGAGAAGGTTAAAGCCAAAGAAAGAAACAACAATCCACCTTAAGGACAGGACAGGCAGGAGAAAAAGCTGATCAAAAGTTCCTTTTATTTCTGTCTTTCCTGTTCGGTTTATTTCTTGACTTAATGACCTCAAGTTTTCTCGACCTAAAAAGTCTTCCAATTTGGTTTTTTTTTTCCCTAAAATCTAACTATTTTCACTTATAACATAGTTATATATTTGGTTTCTTCGCTCAGCTCACTGTGACAAAAATGTCTAGGCAGATCCACCTCCAAGCTTCAAAAACAAAATCTGGGTTTTATTGCAGCATCTGGAGGGATCAGATCAAAACTCTGTTTAACTCAGTATTTCTTCTCTGCCAGAAGCCAACAGGCAATGTGGCAGAGATGGTAAGAATGGTGCAAGTAAAGACTGAGCTTTTTTAAACAATACACACAATGTATAGTAAAATGTTGAGTTACCTAGAAAGCTGAATAGCTGAATATCAACAAGTAATTTAGTGCTCAATATTAGGTCAACAATTCAAGCTGCTTTTCTTCATGTATGATACTTTGCATCCACTCTCACTGAACTTCAGCTGTCCTTTAGCTGTTCATTTCCCTGGTACCATAAAACCTTCTGCAATTCTTTACTGCCTATTCTCTAAAGTTTTGACAAGCCTGCACCAGAAAGAAATTTTCAGATCAGCTGTGAAACTTCTGAAAAGCCCAATTCAAAACAAGAAAGTACAGAACAATCCTTTTTACAGCCTGGTGTTCTACAGGCAACCTTGCTTCATTGCAAAATATCTTCTGTTCCTTTCCTTTAGGGGTCCACTTAAATGTTATAAGGATGTCATCTCCAGCCATTTTGTCCCTTTAAGAGTAAAGTATCCCATCAAAAGCTTTTTGACATTTCAATATACTGTCTTAAATGGATTACCCTTAAGTAGAGGCTCATAAGAAGAGTGTGATTTCCGTCTACAAAAAAGCCACTTCAACTCCTCCCTGCTGCCAGATTTTACCCATGACTCTAAATGATGTGCTCTTTATTTATATTTTTAACCCATTTGCCCCAACGTAATACCAATATAATCTCCCACTACAATGCTGCCAACATCAACTAAAGTCAGAAGTGATGCACCAAAAAAAAGCAATCTTCAGTGAGTATTACTCAAACTCTTTTGGAAACTGTCTTACTAAGGCATACATGAAACTGACGTTACTAAGGCTTTTACACATCTGTAACTTGTTTACTCATCTGAACAAAAGTTCTCCTTCCAAAGGGCATCATTCCATTTCTTCATCTTCTTAGCAATGCCACCTGTTGTAGATTACTTTAAAATTTATGTTAATAAACAGCACACATTCTCTGGAAGGAATTTTCCTTAGGATGTCTTTATGCCGTCTGAAAGCTCTTCCTCTTTTTAGCTAATCCTGTCAATTTCTTGTTAAGAAGAAGACATCTTGCTCATTTTTACATAGGTTCTAGTAGAAATGTGGCCTGCACCAAGAGGAGCTAAATGTCTAAGACAGACTGTAGACCCTTCTCAGGAAGGCCAGAGCCACACTCATTAAGCCACTGAAAGGACTCTGGAAGTGTTTCTAATACAAAGATGCACAAATACTTCTTATAACATTATTTTCAAGTAATGAGAGTTAATGTTTTCTAATCCAGTGATACCAACAATGGTTTAAACTTAGAAGATTCATGAGCAGCAAGTAAAGACAGAGAAATAAATACAAGCACTTTAAGATTATGATGAACAGCATCTGGAATGCCTGTAAAAAATGGGAATCTTCCTAAGCCTCTGAAAATTTGGAAGCAGAACTTTTCTAAGAGATGTAAACAAACACATTTGTTAAATGTCTTTATTTAGTCATGGAAATATTTCCATTCTAAAAAAAAAACCAAAAAACCAAAAAAAAAAAAAAAAAAACCCAAACCTATTTTTCATAAATAATACAATACTTGAGAATTTTAGACCTCAAATTTCATAATAATCAAAAAATATGCCACCACTTCTGGTTCTCAGCATCCTCTCCACAAAAATCTCTACCTTGTAGCATTTTCACTGCTGTGTCCAATGTTTTCTTATGAACAGAAAGGCTTTGACAAAACTAACTGCCTGAAGGATTTGGAATTTCACATGCCATGTTTTCTGACAAAAACACCACTCTTTCTTTAAAAAGTGCACAAATCTTGGCAAAAAGGAGAAGAAAAAACAACTGCAGAACCACACAGTACATTCTAAAACATCTGGAAATTCAACAGTCTGAAGAGTTTCCAAGTCATTTCATGTGTACACAATATAGAACAAGTCTTAGCAAACCTATCCCTCGGAATGTTAGTCCTTTTGAAGACTATTTAACTATGGCCTTGTATGGAAAAGTGCTTCTTTTCACTTCTTCTAAAGCAGCTTACAGATAAGAGTTAGAAAGTCAAAATTAAACATTAGTCATTACTCCTTAATAAATCTTTCCTTCCATTCCTGATTTTTCCATTCCCTTGGTTTTTCTTCTGAAGAGATCCTATCTAGTCAGTCTCCATCTGCATGGAAACAATTCCATGAATGATTCCGATAATCCAGTTTTTCCCTTGTCTGTGTCTTCCACCAAGACCCAAATTCAGTTTTTGAAATGTAATGATGCAAGTGGTAAAGACATAGCACATCACATTTATACAGCAACCACTTCTTGTAGTTTTTTCCTTTCTTTCTTTCCTTGTGACTGCTGACAAGTTTATTTATTACTCCTATGAGGTTTTCCGTAATTCATTCACAACAGCTTGAACCTCTGTTACACACCCTAATAGATTAAAAAATAAGCATACCCTGCAACTCTTAGTCGTTTTGTGTCTCTGTCTATTCATTTGATTTTACAATTGGTCTAGTGACTGCACTGACCAATAATAAACCCAAAATAAACCTGTATAAGCACTAGTTTATCAATTGTTTCCTCGCTCACAGATTGCTGGGTAGCAATGCATGTTCCTTCCCTATGAACACAGCAATTAATTTATCATTGCTAGCACATGAATTTATTTATTGTCTATTTGCAATATCCTAAATAGTTGTTGTTTAAATTCAAAATATTATGTCTTTTCCTACTCATCTGCACCTTACACGGTCTATTTATGTTCTATTTCAAAGAAATCCTTGGAAAAAAAAAAAAATAGACATATCAGGATCTCCTTCCATACCTCATATACCTTATCTATTTCCAGCCCCTCCTTTAAAAAACAAAACAAAAGAAAAAAAGAAACTACCACCACTTTCTTTCAACAAGCAAGCTGTAGAATTACAGTTAAGCTGCTTTTCCCATGTAACACTACTACTAAGGCTTCTCAAGTCAAACACGATTTGAAAGCAGGTAGGACAACCTTCACAGGGCTTGGTCAGACCTACTGATCTCTAAGTCACAAGTACAACATTTGCACGCAGCCTTCCTTGCAATTTAGCAGGAAAAAACCCACACACAGCACTCAACCACACAAATCACTTTACTTCAGTCAACACAGGTGAAGTACAGCGTAAACAAAACACACCTGATTAAATCTAGTTTGAAGGATCCCCTGGACTCCACCAAAAATACTGCAAAAAACTATCAACTTCACACAGAAAATAAAGTCTTACATTTAAAGACAAGACAACAGTTTGCAGTATTCAGAAATTAAAAAAAAAACAACCCTCCATCAAGCTAGGCATATGTCACTAACATGGCACATGGCACAATAATTTTCTTCTATTGCAACAATTCACAAAAGATAGAGCTGGAATCAATGTCCTGCTTTGCAAAGCACTCCATAGTACAGATTTGGGTAATCTTGCCCTGTAACACAAAAGCCTCAAGTACTTATAAAAATTTAAAGGACCCTGTTAGAAGGTAACAAGGACAAGGAGTTTATCTACAACAGAAAGAAGCAAAGTTGCAGCCTTGTCTACACTTGCAGACATAAAAGTTACAAGATTACAGTATTGTTGCCAAGTACAGGAAAGTGTGGAACAGAACGGCTGCGGTTTCGTAAACTTCATTTCTCACCAGTTCCCAAGGACAGCAATTACACAAGTCTAGGATAAAAGTTCACACAGACACAGATCCATCCAGCCTGCTTTATTTAGCTTAAGCTCATCTCCCTTTTGCACAGAGCAAGCTTGAAATTAATTTCACAATTTGAGCTATGACTTTTTGCTTTACCTTGCTGGAACACAGATCACAGAGCTACTCCTCGCCTTTCAAGTCAGAGTAACAGTGAAAGTATCAATAAAGAAAGGGGAGACAAGGTGATACACAAATTATTCTTATTAAGGAGGACAAAACCTCCCACACTATAGTTTTCTACCAAAATAACCACACGTGTGCACATTAGTATCTTGGTATTTAAGTTACTGGAAAAATCACACTCAAAATTCCTGAGAAGCAACTACTAATTTGCAAATTAATAGAGAAAATATGACTGCTCACACCACCACCATCTGCCTCTAAGGCAGCACAGACTGCCCAGCCTCACAAGTAGCTGCACTATTGCATCCCCCAACCGAAAACGGATATGACTCATCTGAGTTAAATTCTTTAACGCTTGACATGATTGCTGCTAATTGTTGCAAAACTAGATTAAACAGATCTGATAAGCGTTTGGCTTTGTAAATGGTAACTCCAGGTGGCCTGTGATAGCTATGGTTCCATTCTCATTCAATTCAAGTTTTACAGCAAAAAGAACAGCCTTGGATTACTGTTGCTTGTCACTCTATTAATGCAAGATGCTCAAACTTTACTCCCAAAGTCAGCCCATCTCTGAATATGATTCAAGTACCGAAACCTACTTTTATAGGGCTACGGCACTAATTTAGAATTACTGCAGTACAATTTAATATCCAACCACTGTGTAAGTGTTTCAAATTTCAGATTTTATGTTAACTATCATGGAGGTTCTTGTCTTCTTAACAGAAATGAGTCATATCTAAATCACAACAGCAATGCATCTGATCTAGCCAGTAGCTCACAAACTCAGGAAAGTCGAGTTCTCTCCTCACCTACAGCTACTGCCAAACCTCAGGCAAGTCATTTACTGTCCTTCCTTTTTTGTTTCATTCTCTTTAAAATGAAGAGATGGCTATCTGTACCCTCCATTAAGTCCTTTAGCCTCTGTGGGTGAAATTCTTAAATAAATACATTACCCATGAAGGGGAACAGCCAGCATCAGAGCTGGCAGAAGCAAGATAAAAGACTTCAAGATAAAGCACTTGGAGCAC
Organism: Pyrgilauda ruficollis; assembly: GCF_017590135.1. Classification (NCBI taxonomy): domain Eukaryota; kingdom Metazoa; phylum Chordata; class Aves; order Passeriformes; family Passeridae; genus Pyrgilauda; species Pyrgilauda ruficollis. The sequence continues at coordinate 15,070,161 of NW_024523648.1, read as the reverse complement.
TGTAAAACTTGAATTCAGTTCTGAAGTATTTATATATGGACATTCACCAAGCTAGGACAATGCAATAGAAAAAAAAAACATATTGTATCAGCAGCACATTTGAAGCAGAATTAGCACTACAAAGGAGGCTTTAAGTGTCTTACATTGCATCTTATTTATGAGTAAGAACAAGGACTACAAAATAGAAACACAAGCAAACATTTTACTTGAGAAAATAGTCTACAAACGAATCCATTACCTATATTTTTTAAAATCATAGTAGACAGCAAAACCTCATGCTAGCTAGCCCAACGAAATTATACTAGAAGAACTTTATGAATTCATCAATTCCAAGTGCCTAAATCAGTGGAGCAAGAGAAAGTTTGATGACTGGCATAGGTTAATTGAGCCAAAATTGCAAGAATTACCATTTGCATATGAAACTGATTTGTTTAATCTAATCTAATCTAATCTAATCTAATCTAATCTAATCTAATCTATTTCTTTCTGTACTCTCTGTACAGGTAAAAATGTTTTCATTCCAAGTAACTTCTGGAATTCAGTTAGTATTCTGTGTGTTCTAGTACCAATTAACTAAATTGTATATAGGATCTCACTGCAATATTCAACACAGGCTTCAACCTCCATTCAACCTGCAGGGCTGAAATGGTAAAGATAACAGTAATTTATGCTAAAAACAACATTCTTTTTTTTTTTCCTACAGCAATTATTGATGTGAACAGGAAAGCTACACAGATGTAAATCTGAATAATTGCCATCAAAATAGATATTCAGCTTTACGCAAACTAAATAACCCACGCAACTGGTAGGAAACCTAGCTCAGTTTGCATTCATATCATATAAACATTTAAATTCTCATGCTTCAGGTTCTTCATCTTCTATAGAAGAGAAAAAGAAATATTTAGGATGAAGAAACACTTGAGACACTGGGGAAAAAAGGGTGACAACAGCCACCACCTACTCACACATGCATTTTTAGCTGAGTAGCCATTTTTTTACAGAGATTTATCCAAAAATATCTGGATATAAAGGCCTGCAAATTAAACCACAAACTCGAGGAAACAACTTTGCTAGCACAGACCAAGTAATTTACAACAGCATAAGCCAAAAATTAAGCTCCTGAAATTTAATTTGTTTCTTTTGCAGTCAACCTTCTTCATTTGCCACACTGCAGGATTTTCAATATAACTGTAGGGCAGTTACATTCAAGCAGAACTTAATAACTGAAAATATTATATCTTTTAACAGAAAAAAAGAACTGATATATGCTTCCTGAGTTATGCATTAGAGTTTGACTGAAAAATCAAATGTATTAAAATGGAAAGTGAAATTTTTACATCATATTCAGTCATGACATTTTGTACATTTCCTGCAGATACATAGGAACTGACGATCTATGCTGGGAAAGATGCACAAATGCTATACTTGCAATCTAGTTCTATATGGTGTATCTGAAAGATTCTTTTTCAACAAACAGCACATATTAGCAGGTTATTTGCTGAGTGACCATTGAGGCCGAAGACTCGCAATAGCTACACACTGCCCTTCATTCAGTTTAAGGGCCTCAAGAAAGACTGTGAATTTGGAAGCTAAGATAGCTGCTGAAATGGTGCATTCACAAATGCAGCATCTTTAACCCATCTTCCTGAATAGATATGGCACTGCAACTGCACTTCCTCAGCTCTGAACCAAAGCTTCAAAGAAGCACACTTGTTACACCTAAACTAGGAAACCAGTAAAGCAATGGTCACCAATTAAACATGCCCCAGGTCCCACCTCTGCATCAGGACCGAGTGGCTTGGAACGGTTTACATCAGTCTTAAATTCTCCTAGCCTCAGGTTGCTCCCTTCAGACAGGCCACTGGGAATGCTGCTGAGCTCTACTCATTGGCACAGACCAAAAGCATGCCAGAAGTGATAACAGCTTAACAGCACAGGCCGCTGAACTCTGCAATCCATGTGTAGAAGCCTAGAAGATAAGGGGACTAATATGTATGTCTCCAAACACCAATAGCCGGATAACTGTGGAGCCAACCAAGGATTGTTGTGAGAAAGAACAGGATGTGGCTGGAGAAGGGGGCCACACAGAGGTAGGGCAGCACTTTTCCAGGACAAACGTCCTTGTTCTGGCTCCTGGAGATAAGCACAACACAGTACAGTGTGTGAATGAGGTCAAGAAGTCGGCATGGACTAGAGGGGGGGATCAAGACCACCAAAGATCTCCAAAGCCCTCCGACCCATTTCCAGAAAGGTCGAAAAAAATGGACTGAGCATGATAAACAATTTGCATAGAAAGTGAGAAACCTATCTCCAGGGCAGAGAAAACTTTTCTATAGAAAGGTATCCCCCCAAAACCCAGGTGAGTGTGCATCCCAGGTGATGGCCACACCATCAGCTGGATCAACACTGGAGCCAGGACTGCTGATCTCTCTTCCTTTTTTGCTCTTTCACCCTCTTTAACCCATCTTTCTCTCTTCCTTTTCACTCTGCCCCTTTATTCAAAACCCACTACTGTTGCTTATACTGGGAGAAAATGGACTAAAATACCAATTTTCATGGCAAGTATATAACCTAATGAAACTTTGTAAGCTTTTGCAGACCCTCTGACTTTTGTCATTCCTTTTGACCATGAGCACCTATGAATCTTGGGTGCTCCCCTGAAGACTGGGACACCACGCCACAAATACTCATTTGCTAGCAAAGATGTAGTCAAAATTTCAGTTCAGGTGGCAGAATCTTTGAACTTTCAGGTGATGAGAAGTCCTCAAGTTTTTGTTGTAATACACAGCAAAACTCAGAGAATGTTTTCAAACCTTCCTGTAAACTGAAAGTATCTGAAAAACATCAGACTGAGAGCACAAGCAGCTGGCACAGCAGCATGAAGTACATTCCTTAGCCACCCTGACCGGAAGAGGAAAGGATATGAGGCAACACACAAGGAGACAAGATCAAGAATAACAAGAAACCACACCTTTAGACAATCTCAACACAGGTTGCTGCAGTCCTGCTGTTGGTCTGTCCTCTGGAATGCCTGCTCAGCTCACAGAACTTACTCAACAGAAAGCTAACCAGAAGGAAGTAAAGGAGTGAGTTAGCAATCAGGCCAGCTCCATGATCTACCTCATCACGTAATTCTCTGAACACTGAAAGCAGCACCAGGGAGAAGTGTGCTAGTCCAGCTTCTCCTCCACTTAAGTTGCCGTGGGACTGCATCTCAAAGGATACAATATACTCAACTATTCCAGCAGTTCTACTTAATGAGAGTAAGCGCACAAAAAATGGATTTTATGATCGTCTTACCCTACTTAGCACTGCAGCTAAAGTGAGGCAGCAGTATACTCTTAGCAGGAGGGTAATTATCTTGATATGACATTGCATATGCATATCTCAGTAACTGCCATCTTGCTCGTAGTTAGTTATTGGCATTAAGGTTATTTGAAAATGTGCCAACTAGGCCTTTTAGTGCTAGAAATCTGAGACAGTACTTGACATTGCTGTGGCAGTAGCTCTAAATCACAGAGTCATAGAATCGCTTGGGTCGGAAGAGACATCAAAGATCACTTAATTCCAACCCTGCTGCCTTGGGCAAGGACGCCACTCACTAGATCAGATTGCTCAGGGCCCATCCAAAGCATCCTTGAACACTTCCAGGGATGGGGCATCCCCAACTTTTGGGCAATCTTTTCCAGTGCTTTGCCACCTGCTGAGTAAAGAATTTCTTCTTAACATGTACTCTAAACCTGCCCTCTTTCAATCTGAAAACCAGTTTTAACCTTTCAGTTTAAAACCATTCCCCCTTTTCCTGTCACTATCTGCCCATATAAAAAGCCCCTTACCTTCCTTCTTATACCTTAAGGTACTGAAGGGCCACAATGATGTCTCCCTGAAGTCTTCTCCATGTTGAACAACCCCAGGTCTATGTCTTTGAATCAATATCTTAAATTCATAATAGATAAGGAATATATAATTTCTTACAAACTGAATTGAAATATTGGAGACAAGCATCTGCCAGTTTGCAACCAGCCACAGCATAAACTGAAATTCACGAAGGTTTGCCTACCAGGAAATTTTTCAACTGAAGCTACTATCAAAGTACTCAAACAGAGAGGATACAGAGACAAGTATCAGGTTGTCAACACATTGATCACTCAAAGCAGAGACACTTCTGGGATGCTGCAGAACAGAGACCAAAATGCAAGCAGTTAAGCAACAAAATGGACTGGAAATTTTCCAGTTCACACCCATATGGCAGGGCTTGCTGCAAAAGCTCTTGCTTTAGTTCAGTCCATTTTCCCATTGATCTTATTGCATTTTGGCCTTCTTGCATCAGCTGGAAAAGGGAGATCATGGTTTCTGGTAACAGAATTAGTGGCAAGAATCCACATTTTCTTGTTTCATTTGTGGAATGCTTTTAGAACACATACTTTTAGGACTTTCTCCATGTACCTCAGAATTGTGAAATGCACCCAAATGTGTTGAAGTATTTAAATCATGTTAAATCCACTTCACACTTAATGACCTCCACAAACTTCCGGTGTTATTAAGCCTCAATGAAATAAGCACATTTGAGTAAATCTTCAATACAAACTCTTGGAGTGGCTGCTAAATCCAGCCTGAGACACTTCTCTCCCACAAACAGAGCGTTCTGCAATACACCCTGAGACTGGTCCAGCAAAAAGCTGCTGATACATCTGGGCTGGGCTGCATTACAGTCGCAGCTCTGGATAGTGCTGCCCACATAGGCTCCAGCCTGAATGGGCTTGTCCAGAACCAAGCATCCACTGGGAGTCCCCAGCTCTGTCTGAGGCCAAAGGGCTTCCTTCCTCATGCTGAGAGATTGATGAAATACTTTCTCTCCAGCTACAGACCTGGACTCAGCACAGCCATGGGAAGTAAAGACTTCACTACTGTAAGCCTTCCATGGTTGTAGTAAGTCAGGGTACCCACATGCTGCCCTTGGCCTGTGGCAGCAAGTAGAAGAAAGGAAAAAACCACCTCTGTTCACTCTGATGTAGGGGTAGGAAATACCATAATCCCTCAAGAACAAACCAGAACTGGGCACTTCTGCAAGACCCCAGCATTTCCTCAAAGTTAATAGCATTAGTGTCATATAATATAATAATATAGCTGCACAGGATATTTTGGAAGGACTACTTTTTTTTCTGGCTTGCCCTGCAATGTCTGCCATGCTTCATATGTGCCACATTCACTATACACAGACCTGTTACTTCTGGTTAATAAATCAGGAAAAATTCCAAAATATGAAAAAAAAAACCCTGAAAGACGTAAAAAGAAATTAGAATAACCAAGCACAACATAAAAAACCAACCAAACAAAAAACCAAACAAAACCTCCCCCCTACAACAAAACACAAAAACCCAAATCCAAACCAAAAACAACAACAAAAAAAATTCTTTTTTTGTTCCTCTTCTAATTAACATGCAATCATAAAAATAGTTGTGGAAATTAGAGTCATTGAAGTATTGAAATGTAAATAATATACAAATATTGAATGAGTTAATCAGGAAACTTCACCTCCAAAAATAAGTTTCAACATAATAAACAAAAGAAAATAGTTTGTGCACAGCAACTTGAATGATGTGCAAGGTCACTGAAAACCCTTGTAAGAGATTATGTATTGAAGGACTTCAAGTATCAAAGGAAGTATATTTATTTTCATATGAAGTAACGGTGAAGTTCAGCTCTGCAGAAAACAAAAACTGAAACTGTCTCAGGGAAACAGAACATAATTACAGAGGACTTCAACTTATTTACGCAAGTAACAATCACTTCTTTTGAAAGTGATCAGGATGGAGTCACTGAGCCTTTTGCAATTGCACTTGACCCAGGAATGGTGGCGATGTTTAGAACTGACAAAATTCCACTGCCATGGAGATTTGGAGGGATTCTCTGTTCTTCACACCAACTGCCTGGCAAAATCCTCTCATTTCCAACTCTGATCTGGAAGACAAGGTTACAGTCAAGAGGCAAATGGCTTCTCCCCTTCTCCACAGATGCCACGTCACTTCCATTGATGGCAAGAGCTGCAAGGAGCGAGTGAAGACAGGATGCAGCACACAACCAAAGACCTGGTTTCATTATCATGCTACAGTATTGAAAACATAACCAGTAGTCAGCATGCATATATACAGGTTAAAGTCAATCCATTTTCACTCAAATCAGCTATAAGTTTCTGAAGGAAGGTCAAGAAACCTTATTTGAGATATTGTACTGGAAGGCAGTAATAAACCAATAAAACACAAAATCATGGCATACATCTAGTGTGTTTCCCTTCAGATACATTCTTCTATAGAGAGAAGCCAGTACTATCATGCTTTAAGAAGTATGTGTAGCTGCAAAAAGCATATTGAAGGTGGAGCAGTGGAAGTGGGAGCATTTAATCTTGTGGGTGTGCCTCTATGGTGGAGTTAAATGAAGCACTTTGCTACTGCATCAAGATAACTGAATAAATTTATCCCAAGCAGGAGGGGGCCCACTTCAGAACCATAAATTAATTCCTACAGTGGTACAGTTGTTCATTGACTGCTGGTACATCACTGAGTCTTCCTTGGTCACAACCAGGGCTTCCTGTGCTACACTCAGGTGACTTGTGCACACTGCAGAATAGACTCCTGCCAGAAGTTCAACCTGCATCTTCACAGTTCAAAGACTGCAGGTCTCAGTTTATAGGTCCCTAATAAGCCAGAAAACTGTAATGAAACCAGCATTAAAACTGTATCAGACAAGTATTATGTGAAGGGGAAAACCAGATAAATTTTGCAAGAAGTGCAGATAACTCTTCTGTGGCGATATCACTGAAAAACTGTCTTCATCACTAAAAGCACCAGCTGCTTACTCACCCAGAGAGCACTCTCTGCAAGAGACACCCACTGACACAATCAGCAAGCAAGTCCCAGAGCAACTCATTTACTTTATTACAGTAAGGGATAAATGCAGAGCCAAATTTTTACAGGGGTGTCTAGCTCTTAAATCAAAACATACATTTCTTGTGGGATTTGAAAGAGCACTGATTCCCACTGGCTTCAAATGATTCAGACTGTGGGAAATCTTTAAGCCCCATGCTGCATCTAAACTCATCCCCATGTTTATGAATAAAGGCAAACACAATTTAGAAGAGAATTCAACTCTGGCATGCTGCTGTTAATAGTTGATCAGCAGCTCTTCATAACTGAAATATTATATCTGTATCACTCTAGGCATAAATTTGATCTCAGAGGAAAAAAGTAATATAAACCAAAAAAGCAGCCTGTGCTTGTATGTCAAGCTCAGCCTGAGATTCATGCTCTCCTGGAACACAAACAATTATAAACTTCTTACAGAAATCTACCCATCAGTAATTACCAGAAAATCCAATTGTCAAAACAGATTCTTCTGTCATCTGTCACACACACACGTTCTGTGGTATGAGATGACTTTGCTGTCTGCTGCAGATGTTTATCTCATTCTAACATAGCTGCACTTTGAGTGTGTCTGTACTGCTGAGTATCAACCCTCAGAGAAGCCAGACTGAAAAAGCAGTAGCAGACTACTGTGGACAGTGGATGTTTGGGGACACTCTAATAATAGTAAATGTTTGGGGAGCCCACAATAAAAGATGTGAATCCCAGCAATAATTTCCATTTTACTAAACACAGACTTGCAAAATCCCTGTCACTATAGAGTCACTGAGGTTTTATAATTCCTTTGGGTTTAACTTACAAATAAACTTGCAGGTTACCTGTGCATGCAAATACAACAATTCCAAATACAGACTGTTCCAAAGGCACTGAGGAAACAGGAACAAGTTTTAAATTATCACCACCACAGAAAACACTCAAAACTCAGCTGGTCTATACAGAGAGAAAAGAAAAACTGCCATAAAACTGAAATTTTCATGTGCTTAACTTAATTTTATTTAAGACATACCAGAGGGTGAAATTTACTGAGGACAATGATGCTAAAGCATGTATATAAGGCCTTTTCTACTTTTCACTTGAACCTTTAGGCTTTAACACTACTTGTTTCAGCTGTTGTCACTTGCTGCATTTACAGCTTTTTGTATTGTGCTTCTTTACTTTTGAAAGCTGCTAAAAAGAGAAGCCAAATTATTATCATGACTGCAGCAAATTCAAGAGTAATTTCTTTATGACACATCCTGTTCAGAGCTACAGAAATGCAAACTGCAGAAAAATCAGTCACAAGCTTTCTTCTGCATTACTTTAAAAGCATTCATCTAGTTCCAGTCAGCATTTTCTCCAGTGGGGAATATACTTAGATGATGTCTGCTCATACAGATTCCTCACGAGTTTTACATCTTTACTGTAGTTTAAGGGCCCTAATAACTTTATAACCTGTTTTCCTCCCACCACTTCAAATACCATGAAGTCTTTCTAAACTAGCTCTATCGCCCTGATGCATTTAAATGCAAAAGAGAAAGTACCATTTCAAAAGCCTAACTTCTAGTAACTTCCAGTAACTTCTAAATAATCCAGCAAAAGCCTTCATGTGGACTCTCTAGTCAGCTGTCTCATTGATAATACTTCAGTAAATAAACACATCAGAAGCATACCTTTAATGTTATTTATGTTACAGACATGGCTGATAATGCACACCCTTGCCACATACTGCATAAGCCTCTCAGCTGTGGGAGAGGCCTGAGGAAGTTCTTTCTGCACAGCAGAGCTACAAATTGCTGTGACAGGCCAGTGACAGAGTCTGAAAGTCAACTTTCATGTATGTGGTCTCACAGCCCACATACATGGAGTGGGAGTATCTGCTGTGCTCCTCCTGCTTCAGACAGAAACTGGTGTAATATTAGTTTTCCAGTTACCTGTTGACAAGCAGCCTGATGAGAGTAGTGCAATACAGCACCAATATTGGAATTTGGTTATAAAAATTTACAGCTGGTCCAGCAATGGAAATATTTGTGAATATGTTGCTTCAAATCCCACAATTTCTTCATAAATTCAGAAGTTCTCCACCAGCACTATGAACAAACAAATTTTGTATGAGGATTATGAAATTTTTTTCCAGATTCATATTTTTGGTTGTAGATGTAGATGACATTCAAGTGCTTTAGAATTAAATACTCTTCTGCGTCGAAGATATGCCATGCATTTAGTTTATGTTTCTACTGCTGCTTTCTAAGGGAGTCTGGACTCAATATACAAAATCAAAAGGAGCTTTATAACCCATCCCACCTAAACATTACAATATGTGCTTTGCATTCTGTACTCATAATATTTCGCATCCCTGACATGATTATAGCCACACTCTCAAGACAGCCATCAGCTCAAGTCTGCACACCATTATTAACTTGGCATCTCTTGCTCCAACTCATCACTGGCATCATCACTGCTGAAACAGAGAATTTTTCAACATGATTTCCACCGAGAGTGGGACTAAACTTCTTTTTTTTTTTTTTATAGCAGTTGTCCTGGACTCTGAAATTGGACAAGAATGCATCATGATAATTTCTCCTGCTACACTAATAAGAACTGTCATTTGATTCTCCAGTCATGATGCTATAGAAACAGTAGTGGGGTTCAGCAGCACCTGGGGAATGATGGGGAAAGGGGGGAGGGTGTCAAAAAGAGGTAAAATAAGATATGAATGTAAGTGCTGCACAATCACAGAAAGTATGTGCAGTATTTCAAGTGTCTAACAAAACTCTGTCAGTGAAATTAAAAAATGTTAATCAGGAAGCACCAAGAAAAAAGGTGGTGAAAAACACCTAATTGTTCTCAGATAATGTGGAATAGAACAAAACTTCTGATTACTCTCTCTCCTAGTGATTTTTTTTGCTCCTACAAAACAGCTAATATGGTAGGATATGTGCTGCTTTTTACCACAGAAAATATTTACATCAACTTCTAAAATTGAAAACATTAGTTTTGAATAGAATATGACCCTCTTTGGGTTTAAGAGGAAAGTCTGGGTTAGGGTGTCACAATAATGAACTTCAGGAAACTTGCATAAAGGCATAAATCTCACACAAAATATAGCATCCTAGAATTTCTCATATTTAGAGGAAGAAACCACAAGAATGCTGTTGAGCGCTGGTATTGCTTTACTACATTTCTGTATGCCTGTAAATGCTTATAAATGCACAATCCACAAATGTTCTGTAGAATCTGCAGAAACAACTTAGGTGTAGAACATCTTTGAAGCAATGTTCACCTTCACACAAGTGACTTTACTCATTCCCCGAACTTTTTGTCATTTTTCCTATCAGGAGTCTTCCCAAGAAAGTTGCACACTATGTTTCTAAGCCCAGAAAGGCAACATGCCAATCTCAAGCCCAAGCCTGCAAGAATTCAGAAAGCAATAATGCTGAATTCCAGAAATAAAGATATTAGACCTATTTTATCACCTCTTATTTGATGAACTGTATTTTAGTTGATCATTGCTATTCTGGAGAATTATCTCAATAGACTCACACATCAGTGTTAGTAGAAAATGCTATCTATCCTAAGGGCCATTGATGGATGAAACTTGAGCTAAGGAGCTAATGAAATTGAAATTCCCCATTATAAGACAACACTAAAGTTAGAAAGAGAGTTTTATACGAAAAGCACATCAGTCAAGCTGTTTATCTTGAGAACCAACCTAAAACAAGTGACTGCACAGATTAGAAAACCCATATCCTCCTCAGTAACTGTGTGATCTCTCTTATATTTCACCAGCCCCTCTAAGACCATATTTAAAAGTCAGAATGCACAATATTTAGCAACTAGCAAACTACCATATACATCCCTGTTGGATTCTAAAAACATTTGTGAAGAAATTACCTTGACTTAGAGCACCTCCCTCCCATAAAGAGCTGACTTCATTCAGATTACTGAATTCATGAGACCTTTTTTCCTTTTACCATACTTTAACCTATTTTGTTTTTCTCAAACACTCTGTTCAGCCAGTCCTTGATGCACTTATGTAATACGAAGTGACTGTGTAAAGATCTGCTCAGAAAGAAAATCATTCTAATTTCAGTTACCAAAAAAAATATAGGGGAAAAAAAAATAAAAATGCTTACCTAAGCCAAACAAACTGCAAACACTTTACACCCAGTTATGGCTGTTTCAAAAAAAAAATAAAATGAGCAGCTAAAGAAAAATCAACAGGACATGCAGATCTAGTCATTAAAATTTAGAGAAAATATAATTTAATTACAAATATCAACACCTTCAGTGACTTTTAAAATACCATGATTATCTACTGCACTGTAGAATAGTGTCTCAGATACAGTTTGGCATATCTTTAATTGCCCAACTCTTACAATATTCCTGAAGTGTTTAGAAATTAAATTTAGAAGATACCTGTAATTCACCTGCACCAGCTTAAAAGTACTGGAGACAAAAAAAAAAAAAAAAAAAAAAAAAGCCAAAAACCAACAAGACTCTAGCAATCCTCTTTACAAAGGAAAAGAGCCCTTAAGACAGCTGATTAAATCCATATACATCAAGTTTTGCAAGAAATTGAACTACATTTTCCTCTCTTTACCTTCCTCTTTAAGCAGAAGAAAATGTGATAATATTGAAGTCTCTGTTTTTTTCAGACCCTTCTGCAACAGTTTCCAGGAGTCATTTGACATTTGCTTTTTAAGAAACAATTTTTAATTATTTTGCTGAAAGCAAGTGGAATTTAAGCCATGCAATCAAAAATATTAGACTAGGCTCACTCTTAATATTTGGTGCATGCATAGTTCAATTATACATAGCTGACACCTACTCACTAAATATGCACTGCTAATTATGTCTCAGCACTTAAGGGCCATAGTTGACTGAAGCTGGCAGGAGATTATTAGTAGGCTAATCTACATTTAGAGCGGATGATGAGTATTTTCATCTAAGATATTTTAGTTAATACCCCTTCAAGTCCTTTTTGAAGCAGTGAAAGGCAAGAAGCAAACATACATCAGAAACCACCAAGACTTCAGACCATGTTATACAAAGCAAAAAATGTGACATTAAAAAGGGAAGCCTTAATGATGTACAGGTAGGTTATACAGTAGGTCTATCCTCGTAAATCACAGTTAATTTCCAGGCATTATGAGAGCTGAGAGGTTTAATGTTTTGTTTCATACAAACAGAGTTACAAGTTTGATTTTCCAACCTTCATGAAATCACATCATTCCTTACCCTTGTAACTTAGCTGGCCTTTATAAAGAATCCAGGAGGACTTCATACCCTGAATATGACCATTAACTATCACGTAATTTGAAAGCACTTTCACTGCTGAAATCTTATTTCATATTTACTCAAGCTGTGCTATTTTAATACACCATTTTTTAAATAACATACTGTGCAGATATTCATTGTTATTATTACTAATATCACCTTTAATCACTGAAAACACATAGCAAAAGAGGGGTAAGAAGCACAGCACAAGAAGGGTAAAAGTGAACGAGTTTAGGTCACCTACAAACGCTCTCTCCCACCACCATGTGAAAGCAGGTTAAAAAAAAAAAAACAACTGTGCAAAAGCTACACCCTCCATGGCTGTTTCAGTTTTGTTCCTTACACTGTTCCCCATTTGCATTCTTCTACTACACAGCTTCTACTCTTTAATGCCATTCCCAACCTGAGAGAGATTTTTTCACTATTTTAAAGCTTCTGGAGAACAATTAATTCCTAAAAATAGAAAGATTGTAGAAAGTGCAGCAGGGATACAGAAACAAGTATGAAAATCCATAGATCCCTCCAGACCTAAGATGAGCAGCATAACACAGTTTTTGAGATTGCAGCTGGTTTATCACTGGTCAGCTCAGACTGTGCAGAGTATATGTGGGGCAGATGCAAACTTCTACATCTAGCTCTCTCCAGTCCAGGCACTGGAAGTGATCAACTCTCCTAGTTCTTTACATGTTTATGGACTTCACTGCTAAAGCAGAATGACAAAGTACTTTTTCTGGTTTGCAACAGTTCCATTAAATTCCAGCCAAACAGGACAAAAGAAAAAGCAATGTTTTCACATTTATGGTTTGCTGAAAAGCCATTGAAATAAGCAAATTATATTACATAAGCATGCAGTTATGTAGCACTATAAGCCAGACGCCTACTGCCAGAATTAAAAGGGGCCCACTTCAAGTCAAATCTCCCATTACAAGAAAAGCGTCCATGAACTATCAAGACTCCACCTATTGAACAGCTCAGAGTCTAAAAATTAACCAACGAAAGAGGCACAAAAACACCACAGATAATTCAACTTCCTGAGCCTCACTATGCAACAGCTTCCACAACAGAACCACGAGACTCTCAGGTTTCACGTGTCCTGGAATGAAGAGATGTCAGGGTGCTTGAAACCTCTCCCAGCTGAATGCAGAGAAAATAAAGTCTATAATGAAACTCTATGGTCTTCCTATTTCCACCTGTGAGGACAGCTCCTCTGACTTCTGAGAACTGTTACTTTTAAGGAAACGGCTCTGCATGGGGCAAAAGGAATAAGCTGTAAGTGCACGCCTAAGAATCGCCCACCTTACTGGACGGAAAGTAGCAGTTCATGAGGCAAAGCTTGCAAAGTTTCAAAGAGGTGACAGGCACATGCATGAAAAGTCTTTTGTGAGAACTGGTTACAATACTGCCAGGAGGTTTTTGTTTGTTTGAGTTTTCTTTCCCTTTTTCTTCACCCCTCCCCAGGAGAGGAGGAAACTACAGTATCTGACAAAAACTTGTTAAATGCTTCTTGTTAGCATGTATTTCATATACACCAAAGCTGCATCACACAAAAAGCTTAAAATTGCAGGTCAGGTCAATTTCCTGCTTCTGATTTTTTTTTTTTTTTTTTTTTTTTAAGCAAAAAGCCATTAATTCAGTACTGAAACCTTAGTTGTATGAAGTCTTTGAAAATCTAGCAAGCAGGGGTATTTTTTATTCTACGTACACACCATGTATCTGTCTGTAAGATAAGTAGATGGAGAAAAGTTTTAGTTATTATTTTTACAAACAAGGCCATGTACATCATAACACAGAACCTCAGGCCACCACACCTTCAAATAAAGATGCTGTGCTTTTATTGCTGTGCAGCTGGCAAACTGGGGTGAGAGGATACAGCCTGGGTACTCTTGCCAACTGACCCAATCGGCATGCACAGCTTTTTGTTCAAAAGCGTCCATCATATGTATCATATGCAATCAATATCAAAAGCACAAACTTTCAACCACAAACACATGGAGCGTCCCAGATGCCGTGTCAGCACTAAGAAATTATCCCTACGCGTCTGGTATCAAATCTGCTTTTCAAAGCTCCCACGGCCTCGCAGCTCCTGTCTGTTTCAGCCCGCACTCATCGCACCAGTACAAATTTGCATCCCTGCACGCTGTTAGGAAACCGAGAGAAAACAGCCAGGGAACGTTTAACCCGCCGCTAGCAGCCACAAGCACCGATTCACAGCACGCTTGCTGACTGAAGAGTTTCTTCTTCACTAGCGCGGGGCACAAGAGCGGGTTCTGGCGCACTTTCACCTCCCCATGCACCCGCCGTGGCCACCCGGGGGGTGTCACTGCCGCCGGGGGCCGCGGGGGCACCGGGGGCTCGGCCCCCGGACGAGCTGGAGGCCGGAGCTGCTCCCGCCGCCCCGCGGTGAACCCGGGCGGTGACGGCGAGCCCCGGCCGAGCCGGTCCCGCGGCGGCGATGATCAGCCCCGGCCGGGCAGCCCTTCTCACCTGCGTTATAGAAGCGGTCCAGCACCGCCGTCTCGCCGAAGTCCAGCTTGCCGAAGTGCAGGGTCTCCAGCGCGGCCCCCACCGCCTCGCACGCCTCCCGCAGGCTCTGCAGGGCGCCGCTCTCCGCCGCCAGCAGCGGCCCCTGGCTCGCCTCGTTGATCACGTAGGTGACCGCGGTCCGCCGGCCGCCACCCTTGGCCCGCGCCGCGGTGCTCGGGCAGGCGGCGGCGGCGCCGTCCTCAGCCCAGAGAGCGGCGGGCGGCGGCGCAGCCAAGTCGGGCGGGAGGCTGCGGGCGCCCGTGTCGGCCCCGGGCGCTCTCCTGCCGAGTACCTCCTCGCAGGGCGTCCCGCCGCCGGGCGGGCCGGGCACCGGCAGGCTGACGATCCCCTCGCTGCTGTCGTTCATCCCGGCGGTGAAAGAGCAGCCCCGGGCTCTGTTGCGCTAGCCGGGGTTAGGCGGATGCCATACTACGCCGCCCGCCCCGGAGCGGTCCCGCTGAGCTGCTGGAGGGGAGAGGCGACCGGGTTGAAGCGAGGGATTCCCACTCGGGCGCTAGCGAAGGTTGACAGAGACAGGGAGACGAGCACAGCCTCTCTCCGTGCCTGCCACCGGCACCATGACGCGCCGCTCCCTTCTCCTCCGCACCTGCAGGGACTACCCGGCGCGCCGACCCCCAGCAGCCCGGCCTCCTTCTCCTGCCGCCCCCGACACTCCACTCTTCCTCCAGCCGCTTCACTCCTTGGACGAAATTCCTCGGCCGCGGGGGGAAACCACTTGTGGGATCTCTCTCGGGCGCCCCAGCTCCAGCCGAGCGACAGCTGCGGAGCCACTGGCAGCGCGGGCTGGGGCGGCCCCAGCACCGGGCACCTCCTCCGGCCCCGCCTCCGGGCAGAAATAACCTTTTCCGCCCCCGTGCTCAGCGTTCCGGCCGTGTCCCGAGTGGGAGCTCTCGAGGAAGGAGAGTCACGTCGTGTCCTCACGGGCTTGTCATCCTGGAAGGACGCCGCTCCCCTTGGGAAGTCCCGACTCGACCACCCCCGCTCCTCGGGGCGCCCCGGGAGGGGACGGAGCACCGGCTCTTAGAGAGGACTGAGGGCGGCCCTGCCGTCTCCTGTGGGGCTTTATTTTGTAATATCCTCCCCCCTAACACGAGCCCACGGTCGCGCTTCCAATCTGTGGGGTCAGGCTGCGCCTCCCCGCCGCTGAAACGGGCGGGGCCCTGCCTCGCCCCGGAGCCTTCAGAGGTGCTTGGGGTTCACGTGGAGAAGCCTGTGTCTGCAAGAGGCCAGGACCTCCCTGTGCGCTGAACCTGGTCCTGCTAAAGGGATTTTTATAATTTCCTGCTTTTCTTGTTTGATTTTGATGGCACACATACTCTAACTAGCTTGTCAGGAGTAAATGCTTTGAGTGTTTGCAGTGAGTTGAGAGCAGTGTCAGGACTGACTAATCATTAGCCTTTGCCGTCTGCTATTATCCGCCGCCTGAACCTGTCTCGCTCTGTGTTCCTGGACGCCTTCAAGTTCATTGAAGGGTTTATGGCTGCTTTGAGCAGGACCAGCCTCGTGCTATGCAAGCGCTGCACTCGGAAAATGGAAAACTACCCCTGTATGTTGATTAAATATGTTGTTTTCTTGCATTCACCTGCAATTTACTTTTCAAGAATACTTGAAAGCTTGGTGATTAGCAAAACCATTACTTCACAGAGAAGGAAACTAATAGGAATAACTAGTGTATAGCCAAAAGCTGTGCTGTGTATGGTGTGGCACCCAGTAGAGGACAAGATCCTTTGTTGTTTGAAATAATCCTTAATTTGAAGAAAAGTTGCCCTAAAATTTCAGATTATTTGCAGTCCAAGACTGAATATCTGGGGAATTTAAAATGGATTGGAAAAGGAAATAATGTTGAGACTTCTGCAGTCTGTTTTTGGGTATAAATACTGCGAAAGTGGATGATTTACCAAATGTTTGGGGGTTTTTTTAAGGGTTTCTATTAAGCAGGTACAAGAGAGAAGGAAAAATAGTTTATTAGCTTTGTTTATATGTTTCATCAATAGGTCCCATCCTTAAAATTGATGTTGAGACTAATCCACTTGTTGGCACAAAGCCTCCTCCTGTATCATTGTTTTCCATTACTTCTGTAGATCAATTCTAGAATAATTAGGAAAATTACTCACTGCAGTAGCTTCAGTAGCTCTGTTTGCTTTTGCATTGAGCAGTCCCCTTTTCAAAAAGATATGCTTGGCATTTGCTTCTGCTGATAAGAAATCGGTAAATGGGGTGGGAAGATGACAAGCAAACTAAAGACTAATTTACAGGGAAAAGTTAATATTTGCTCATCTGCCAGATACAGTAGGTTATTGTTTCTTGCCACAGTCTGAATGGCAAAGTGTTTTTCTAAATTATGGTGTTTTGCACAAAATGCAGAATTGGTGTTAATCCATTCAACGTTGCACTTACATCACCTTACAGGAAGCAAGAACAATATGTCTCTGTTGTTCTCAAGAACAGCCCGTGTTTGTCAAGTGCAGAAGGAAGTCATGGACTGAAAGGAGACGGAAGAAGCATGCTATTCCACTTAGCATTACTGACTTGTGAGGCTTGTTTCATTATTAGCACCATGTCTGTTCCAAATACAAGGTAGTTTTTCTACTGATTGGCTGTGAGTGAGGTTGAGCACTAAACTGGGAAAAAAATCAAAATACTGTTGAATAACAAACAAAAATTGCTGATGCTTTTGTAAAGTGAAAATATATCTTTTAATCTGGTAGCTCTCTGAAATGAACAATCAGGCATTTAGGAGCTCTTGTGTTTTCACGTTTGATTAGGAGGTAATTCCAAGGACTTTTTAAAAACTGAAGTAACAGCCTATTTGTTATCAGAAGTACTCTTACCTTGTTCACTTGTTTCTCAAGGGCTGTGATATTAACATCTTTAAAACCAGATGGTTTGTATATAATCACGATTCAGTACCATCCTGTTCCAGCTCTGTTTTTTTCAGAGACAAAACAGACAAAAACTTGGAACAACCAGTTGGCTGCAGACTTGTTGAAATAACAACCTTCTCTTTGTTATATATTTCTACAGCTATAAATAATTTACCTCTGGTATTAACCATAATTATAATTTTAACATCCAAGAGTTTGCCAACTCTATTAGTTGCAAATATAAATGCAATAATTGATGAGTTACAAAGAGCACGTGACAAATACCACAGGCTCAATTTAGTTGATCCAACTAGTGTAAATAAGGTCCAAGACCATAAAAAGAAAATCCAAATATATCGTGACTTATACAGATTAAATCTAAACATAACTCTGTCCAATTTTATTTTTCATGTGTTGTGACCATCCATGTCCAGTAGAGGGAGAAAAATTATTTTAGACAAATCTGCATTTTGAATATTTACAGTAATGTGGATAGAATTCATGGAATAAACTGAAATTTATCACCACAAATACTGGGTTTAAAATGGATGTGAAATTTCATTAATCCTTTAAGGGCCTCTTATTTAACAACAGGGTAATATATAGGAGTGAGAGATCGGAGATTCACTGTAAATTCTTCGCTGATAAACAGGAAAAAGTTTTCAGGATTCCAGCATCCTTCAATTATGAGCATCTAAAAATCCCAAAATAATTTAAAGAAACTTGGCGATACAGAAATTTGAATGAGATATTAAAAGTACATATGTTAATGCGATTTTTGTAACCTTTAGGCCAGAACTCTCACAAGCACTTGAAATGGTTAAACTGAAATTTAAAAACCTTGTTTCTAAAAGCTATCTAAAAAGTTAGACTAAGTATATCACTGTAGACAATGAGAAGTAACTTTTAAGTTCAGTAGGGAGAAGGCAGTATTTTGAGGCAGCCAGCTGCCAGTCTTTAAGAAAAGATACACTTATGGTCACATTGAACATTTAAAACAATATTCAAGTGGGGGGGGGGGGGGGGGGGGGGGGGGTGGTAAATAGAGACTGGTGGCCATTGTGTAGGGATGCAGCTGACCATGGAACAGGAATAGCATGGGGAATTTGCTTACCAAATTACAGCATGGTGCACACAGGTGGCAGCCAGCTAAACCTGACCAAACAATGTGGATGCATCATCAGGGATGGATATTTCACCAGTCAGGATTATCCTTTTAGCACTTTTCTTGTGAGCATGGTGAAGATTGTGTGCTGCTCTTGCTTCATACTCTCCCCATAGTTCTCACATTTCTTTCTAAATCTCCATGTCTAAATCTTCATTTGCTCCAGTGTCTCTCCCTCCTCTTGGTTCTTTTATTCTTTTGAACTTCCAGAAAAGCCTCCATGCTAACTGCCTCTTCCTTCCAAATGCCATAACCCTCAGTTTAGCCATATGAGGGGATCCTTTTCCCTTTGCATTCATTACTGCAACTTCATTGGTTACCTTTGTTTATTTATTTTCAGTGTTGCCAGTTTTTCAATCTTAAATGAACCTTGGGATTCTAAATGCTTTTTCTAAAGCTGCAACACATTCAGCTTTATGATGATATGGGGATTTCAGCTGGAAACTGAATCTCTATGCTGGAAACATCTCTATGCTTTTATCAGGCAATAAGCATTCACTTGTAGAACAAAATCTTGATGGCATGGAGCCTAGGGAATGGTTCCATAGTTAAAAGACAGACAAAAATTAACTGCAGTCTTTGAATATTTTCAGTGTTTTAAGCTACCTGCCTTTGCACATGAGGAAATAATTCACATTCTACTTTCTCTGGTAAAAAAAGATCTTTTTATAAGTTGTTCAAACTCTTGGACTTGAGCCTTTCTGCTTACTGTTCCTGCTGACCAGCAAGGGTTTTGGAAGGATTTGTGCACACAAATCCAGGGATGGTTACCAGCTCAGCTCACACCTAAGCTAGCTGCCATCTAGCACGTTGAGGAAATGAGGGACATGTGTTTGTAATAGAGCCGGGCTCTTAGGTCGGAAAGGGTGGAGATACTGCAGTAAGCATCCCAAGCACCTGTTCTAATGCTAACGAGGGGTACGTCTGCGAGCTGAGCGTAGAGAAGTGACAGCTGCATAAAGATAGCCTGAAACTGCATAGTAAGCAACTTTCCTGTTTTTAATTGAAATTATGTTGTGTTTTCAATTTCAATGTAGTTAGGGATTTTTTTCCTTCAACTGAGGGCTCTCGTTTTTTGCATGGAACATGTCTGCCATCTACTGCTGCAAGCGGGATCCGTCTGTTTGCAAGAATCTCTCTGGATTCTTCCTCTGCACTGGTGAGGCCACACCTCGGGTCTGGTGTCCAGTTCTGGGCCCCTCTGTTCAGGACAGACATTGAGGTGCTGCAGCAAGTCCAGAGAAGGACAACAAAAGCGGTGAAGGCTCTGAAACACAAGTCTGATGAGAAGTAGCTGAAGGAGCTGGGGGTGTTCAGCATGGAGATGAGGAGGCTCCGGTATGACCTTATGGATCTCTACAGTGGCTTGAAAAGGGTGTAGGCAGGTGGCGGTCAGCCTCTCCTCCCCTGCAACTTTCGACAGGATGGGAAGAAGTGGCCTCAAGCTGAGCCAGGGGAAGTTTAAGCTGAACATTAAGAGGAATTTCTTCACAGAAAGGGTGATTAGACATTGGAATGGGTTGCCCGTGGAGGTGGTGGCATCACTGTCCCTGGATGTATGCAAGGAAAGCCTGGACACGGTGCCATGGTCTAGTTCACATGGTGGTGTTCAGTCATAGGTTGGACTTGGTGATCTCAGAGGTCTTTTCTAACTCTACAAATTTTGTGATTCCATGATTTGGTGTTAGCTGAAAGGAGCTGGCTGGTACATCATTTGGTTTCAGTAGCTGCATATAAAATGCTGCTATGATTGGCAGTCCTTCATGTTACTTGAATTTACTCAGCTGCCCAGAGGCTGAGGAGGAAATAGTCATGTTTAGCAACTCCATTTTTTGGGACCTTCTCTCTTTGCCTGTAAAATAGTAGCTTTTGTTTCTTTTGTTGTTATTCTACCTTGAAACCATCCTATTCAAATACTTTCACTGACCGTATTATTTTGCTTTCTACTTCCATGGATCTTCAAAACCAGAACTCACAGGTTTGTCTGTGAAAAAAATGTTCGAGAACTAGTCCTTCTCTCAGGACTTCCTTGTAACCTTTTATCCACTTCTTGATCTTTATAAAAATTCTTTCAATCGTGTCTTTAAAATAAAGCCGGGCCACTGATAAGAACTGGTTCCTGCTTGCATAATCTGTGCAGAATTTCACTTCTGATTTCACTTTCTGATTATGAAAGATCAACCAGCTTGGAAAAAATGTACTTGATGAAACCTTTCCAATTCAGTGATAAATTGTCTATAGAGTAACTGGACTTTACACCATTAAGCATCTGACTCCCTGACACCTTGCAAATGACAGTGTCCAAATTGACTTACTGTACCCCTGTGGTGGCCTTGTGTCTTTTCAAGAATTGATATTGACATCCCAGTCACAAAGGGCAATTACTTTAAAAACACTTGTGCAGAAAACTGTCCTGTAACTTGCATTTTGAAAAGATAAATTGATGTAAAAAGATTCCACTGAAGCTAAAATTGGTTGAATTTGGCCCGGAGCAGCCAATTCTCTAAGGTATTCCTTTGCCCCAGGGTTAAAAAAAATCTGATCTCACATAATGTCAATAAATGAAGCCTATAAATTGCCAGTTATGAGGCTTTGAGAACTGCTGCGGTAATCCAAAGGGTACATTAAATTGAGCTTCACTTGCACTGAACTGACTTTATTCTAAAATCCTGGAGGCTATTTAATAAATATATTTGTTTTCATTTTTATTACAAAATTGAAGAATGAGTAGAACCACCTAATTCTGCATCTGAGTGCCAGTTTAAGCAAATGGATATTTTTGTGGCTTTACAGTGGATTTTGTAGTCAAGGTTTAGTTTTAAATATAAGGCCAAGTAACAGGAGTATGTAACTATGGTCCAAAATTAAATTGATTTAATCAATTTAATATTGATTAAATAATCACAGGTTAAATAACCTGTGATTATTTAATCACAGATACCTCACATGAGATATCTGATTAAATAATCTAATTTGCCTTTGCTGTAACTTCTGAAAGTGTAAGATGACACTTTTGCATTTTTATCTTTAAACGGAGAGATGGGTCATTGCTACTAATTAGGGTGGTCTGTGTCCAACTGGAATAATCTCAGTCTCTGTATTTTAAGAGACATAGATATGGATATATATAGGATATAATATGGCAAAAAGCTGCAGCTGCTGCTCTGCTCTAAGCCTGAACACTCCCTGCCCACCTCTTCATTTCAAAGGCAGAATTCCCACTGACTTAAGCAGAAGTTGTCACAGGTGTAAGAAGTTCATTCATAAAAGGACTTCCGTAAAGAACAATTGCATACTGAGAAGAACGATAAAATATGCAGATCTATTCAAGAACTTAGGAGAATGAAAAGCTTAGAAGGTCTTTTTAAAAGGAAAAATGAAAGCACACACTTAGGATTGAAACATCTCATGCATTCAAGCTGATGCACACCCACCGAGCCGATCTGTGTGGGCGTATAAAAGAGCGGATTGTTTCTGAAATTTGGCAGCGATTCCTCGTGGGCAGAAGGCGGCTCTGAGGACCGCCTTTCCCGGCCGGGCCGGGCCGCGCTGCCAGCGCGCTGGGCCGCCCCCTGCCATGGCCAAAGATGGCGGTGCCGGCGCCGCGGCTCCGGCACCGCCCGGCGGGCTCCTCCGCGGCTCGGCGGAGGCCCGGGCGGGGGCCATGGGCACGGCGGCGGGCGCGGGCGCCCTGCGGCTGCCCGGGCTGCACGGGTACGCGGTGGAGTTCTCGCCATACTGCCCGGGGCGTGTAGCCTGCGCCGCCGCGCAGTACTACGGCATGGCAGGTGCGGGGGGCGGCGCGGCGGGGGTGACCGGGAACGTGGCTGAGGAGGAGGAGGAGGCTGGAAACGTGGGCGTGCGGAAGGACAGACGGACTCTGTCAAATGCCAAAACATATGGGGACGAGTTTCCTTTCCGCTGCGTTTGTTTTGCTGTCAGGCGGCCGCTGTGCCCCGCGGGCGGGCCGGGGGTGCCGCGGGAGCTGCCCCTCGCCCTCCACAGCCCGCCGGGATCCGCCTCTTCCCAGCCCGCTGCTGCCCTGGTGCTTCTCACAGCGCCCTCGGGAGGAGCGCTCATTTGATAGGGTCGAGAATAAATGTGGTAGTAAAGACGTACACAGTGTGAATAAAATGTCTGAAGAGAACTTTCTGCGGTGACGACCCGAGGGAATGACCTGAAATTGCGTCAGGGGAGGTTTAGGTTGGATATTAGGAAAAGGTTCTTCACCCCGAGGGTGGTTGGGCGCTGGAACAGGCTCCCCAGGGAAGAGGTCGCAGCACCAAGATTGACAGAAGCTCCAGAAGTGTTTGGACGATGCTCTCGGGCGTCACTCTTTGGGATGGTGCTGTGCGGGGCCGGGCACTGGACTCGATCCTGGTGGGTCCTTTCCAGCTCAGCTTATTCTGTGATTCTGTTCCTTCAGCTGCTCTTGTTTTAGTTCCTGAGTGTCCAGGCAGGCCCTGGTGACCCTGTGGTCTCTTGAAAGAGCCAAGCTGAGTGTCCTTCAATACTGGCATCTTTTTCATTTCCAGTGGGAATATTGCTCCCCAAAACATTTATTAAAAAAAAAAAATTGCAAGTGTAGAATTACTTTAACGAAATCCCCATCAGATGAGGAAACAGAACCAATGTGTTTTATCAGAACTGAATTATTTTTTTAGTTTCTGGTGAGCTGTGTTTGTATTGTTATTGTACTTGTATATATTCAGGAAGCGGTGAAAAAAGTGTCTGCTATGTTATCAAAAAGACAAAACTCTCTGTTGGTATGTCTATCTCGTGAGGCCCATGGGGAAAATGCACTTTTATGCTTTTGCTTTATAAGCAAGTCTTTTTCAATCCCACTTGCAGATATACTGTAGTAAAAAAAAACAACCAAAACAAACCAAAACAAAAAAAAGCACCAAAAAAACCTAAAATCAAACCAGATCAATGTGATGTAAATGAATTACTGCTTGAGAGACCACAAGATGTTTAATTATGTTAGGCTTCTTAAAGTTCATGTGCCCTTTTTGCACACTGAAGCTGCCTCAGAACCACCCGTTTCCTTTGGCACTGGGGAACTAGTTGTGATGTTTTGTTTCATTTTGCTGGTTTAGGTTGCGGAACTCTGGCAGTGCTGGAACAAAATGAAGCCGGGATTGTTCTGCTCAGGAGGTAATGCAAGTTTATCTTTTATTTTTGTAAGATAAAAATTTGCTTTGTACTTCTGAATACCAGGCGCAACTGAAATGTTTTTGGTTATTTTTAGTGGTATAAAGTATTTTTTCGATTCTGAAGTAACTACTGAATACAAGTCTTTGTATTTACATAGAAATTAATGTATTTGTATTTACATACAGTACAAAAGATATCTTTACATTGCATCAGTTTTTTAATGGGAAATTATCTGGCTTGTACTATTTCCATAGTGTAAACCATTTTGTAGAAAACTGACATTGTGAATTAAGAGCAGCTTCTCTGTCCTAGCTTGAAAGTTTAAGTTCTAGCTTTTTAGGAATAGTGCCTTGATACATAGATTTATGCCCTTATGATTGATTTATATTGAAAATAGAGCAGGAAGCTACATCAAGTCATGGAGGTCCTTCCTAGGAGATAAAATTTTCTAGGAGTTTGAGGAGATTGATTTTGTTGTGGATGGAAGGAGGAGAAAGGTTAGAAAGGAGGGGGTTTAATACTTGACTGTTATTAACCTAAAATGTTTTAAGGAACGCCTTGAAACAGTGATTGTTTAGATTAAGGTGGCTGACATAGAAGTGCTTAAAAATAGTTAATCATGTTCAGAGAAACTTTTTTTCATTCATAATTATATAACAAAACTCTTTGAAGATGTTCAACACTCTGTTGCTTCTGTTAAGTACTCTGGTTTAGTACAGTTAATTTCAGTTTTCAGTGACTCCACTTATTTTGTGGTGGAAAGTCCTCTTAAATTGCTGACCGAAAGACTGTGTTGCTTATCAAAGTGTTCCATGTGCACCTGATCATTACTGCAGAGTGCCATCAAATTTGACCTAAGCTTAGGTAAACCTTCAGTGAAAAGGGGGTAAAGAAATTATTTTTTCTCATCAGATAATATTGCAGTAATTGTCAGCTGTTCGCGGAGTAACTGGTATATGGCATCAGATACCATATGGTGAATTGTTGGTGTGTTGCAAGCATTTTCAAGGCAGTGTAGAGTTCTTCAGTAAATTCACAACTGTGTTTCTCTTGGGTTTTCATTGTGACTCAAATTCATAGTGGTGTGAATTGGATAGGGCTCTCCCAACACAGTTGTATTTCTTTCTTTACCACAGTTTTTAGAAACAAAGTGCTCTTACATTCTGGAGAAGCCATAGATCAGACTGAGGCATTTTGTACCTCTGCATGGCGAGTTTTAGACTGGAATAAGAGTTCCTTCTTCATGTGTGGAAGGTCATTTATGCTTTAACTTAATCAATCTATTCTGGCATTTGGTTGTAGAAATTGACATTCAAACAAGTAAATTAATAGGAAATTCACTTGAAACTTAAATATGTAAAAATGCTGTTTAGAATGGTAAAAAGGGTGATTTAAAGACTTTCTTTGCATGGAGCTAGTCCAGACTTTTATGTCGTGCTTTCTCACAGACTAATATCTTCATTTTTCCAATTTAGTTTTGACTGGAATGATGGCCTGTTTGATGTGACCTGGAGTGAGAACAATGAAAACATGTTGATCACTTGTAGTGGAGATGGATCTCTGCAAATCTGGGATATAGCTAAAACCAAAGGTCCGCTGCAAGTCTATAAGGAGCACACTCTGGAGGTAAATCAGGCAAACTTAAAAAATGTAGTGGATGCTCTTATGTTTGAATAATTAAAATATTTATTTGTAGTCATATAATCAAAAGCGGCTTGTTATTTTATAACTTTTTTGGGTCTGTAGTTTGAATTAATAACCTGAATATAAAGTGGACTTACATACTCTTGTGCATGTTCATGCACTGTAGTAGGTGCTGCTTGATTACACAAATTTAATATATTGAGAAAATTTGAGAAATAGCATTTGTGGTTCCTTACAGCCTAAGTAATCATTGTGATGTATGAAATTACTGCAGTCCACTGTGATTTTTAGAGAGCATTATTAGATAGGTCTAAATCAGACAGCCGATGTATCAGTCTTATTCTTGAGGTTGTGGAGTGATAGACATCGTGCAGATCCGTAGCACTTGGGTTGCACTCCGATCTGCTTATCCTTTTCCCTCCTAGCATCTGTGAGATCCTACTGAAAAAACAGCCATCAAATGCTGGGACAGCATGTATGTTTTTTTAGCCTTGGTTTGGTACTGTTGCTTTTGATTTTCTTAAAGTCTCAGTGTCTTTTTGCCGTGGTGTATGGATAGAGAAGAATATTATATTCAGGTTCATAAATATATTTGCATAGTTTTAAGGATATTTATACTGTAGTACATATATCTTCCCTAAAGTGATTTTTCTTCTCTTTTTCTTTTTGAACTTTCCTTCTAACCCTCCACTCACTTCTGTTAAGTCTTTGAACTTAAGATGCAATGAGTTTCAGCTTGCATTTTACTGACTTTACTGATACTTTATCTAAAGGACATTGATCTCAATAAAATAATCTAGTAGATATGCAGTCAAAAAACTGATTGAGGAATTTCATTCCCAAAAACTTCAAGATTTTTTCAGATATGAAGCACAAAGGTAAAAGCTGAGTGACTGTTGTTGCACAAGAGCCCATCTTCTGTAGCTTACTTCTTTATAGTTTTTCTACTTTGTTTTAATACACTTACTGTATAAACTGAGAATTTTGAAAGAGGAGTTTCTAGTTGTGATCAGGATTTTGATTATGTTCAAAGGCTGATAGTAGTTACAGAAAGATGTAGGTGAAGCATTTTTTTTGTTTGTTTCTGCCATTTTCTCATTGAAGTTGCATCAGTAAGTATATTTGGTTCTATTACACCATCTGTTGCTTGTGAAATAAACATTTCTGTGTCTATGTCTTAGCTGAACTGGTAGCATGGGAGGTGGACATATTCAACTGTGCTCAGAAAGACAGTATAGGAAACATGGGCTGAGTTTATTGTGAGATATGAAAGGTTTGTATTGATTCTTTATGAACTTGTGTTAAGAGGATGGATTTCAGAAGGAATTTACCTAGCAATTTCTGGCAAACACTGGCAGACAGTGTTCTCACTACCTTCCTAATCCTTAATCGCTGTCTGACATTTTTAATGGCAGTTTTATCATTGCATTTTATATTATTTCTAATGCATGATTGACAGGGATCTGTTTCTTTTTTTTTATAAACGAGATAATTGTTCCTTCTCAAAAAGAATGTGCATTTTTAATTTAAAAGTGAATTTGCATTATCAAAGGATGATGAGTTTTATTCCAGCACTAGCCAACTGCTGAATCTTATGAATAAATTAGTCTAATTTACTTCGGTTTTGATGAAATCTCACTGGATTGTGAGATAATAGAATGCTTGAATTAAATTTGTCTTGTAAAATGAACCTGAACATTTAGTGAACATTTATTTTAAGCTATTTTTTATGGTTTTACATGTTTTTTTCCTTTATTTTTTCATCTTGCCTGAGGCATTTCTTCCTGCTGTTTAGGCATAAGCTAAGGTTCATTTATTTTATGATTAAAGATAAAGCACTAAAAGATTTACAGCTAAGGTTTATGCTGTGTTACTAGTCTTTCCCAGTTGCTCAACACAGCTTCCATGGAAGTCTCTATAAGTTTATGTTGGAGGATGGCATGAGAAAGAAAGAAGAGTAAAAGTGAGCATTTCTGGGTTATTCACACTGTCTTCTTTTCATCCTCTCCCTATTACCTAGACCTGTCACATGCCAAATGGACAGGATCTCTTGTTTTTCCCGAGCCTGTTGTCTGTTCTGTTGGTAATTCTTGCCCGAAGCAGAGTTCGCCCAGGTCCCACTGCCTCTGCTGCAGCTGCCGAGCGCTGAGCAGTGCCAGCCCCGTGTGCCATATGTGCCCAAGTCTGTGTCACAGCCCGTGCTCTGCAGATCTACGTGCTGATAGCTTGGCAGTGAGCTGGGAGCCCTGCATGTGCTTTGCCTTATCTGTGCAGCAGATCTGATACATCCCAAGTACAATGTATTGAATACCAGCTACGTGGATTGTGTGACACAGGTGCATGTTTCCCAAAGATCTGTTTCTCTCTGGAAATTCTTGAATATGAATATGAATATGAGAGTTGAACACTTACTGAGCTGTTGTGTGAAAGAGGCATACTGTGTAGTGTTACAATTAGGGGCATTTCCAAACAGCAGCAGCTTAGGAGTTGAGCTCAGGCTGTCCCACAGATTCAAAGGCAAAGAGAGAAATATTTGTGAGGAGCTTGGGAGCCACTTCGGAGAACTGTCATGTCTTCATTCTTAGAATCTGTGGAGACGTACTGGTGTGTTTCCTTCATTACTATTTTAGTAGGAAGAGTTAGAGTGGAAAGGAGCATTTTTTGATGAGCTGTAGTATAATTAGCTAACAAAAGTAGAAAAGTCAAGAGTACGGTTTGGTAAAAATCCCAAAATAATTGCCTCTCAATTGGTTATAAGGCTTTTGTTAAGTACTGTCCCAGTGTCTTGCACATCTGTAAGCTCCTCAAGGAAGGAAGTTAGTACAAAATGGTTCAAGAGCAGTATGGTTTTTAGTATATGGGAAGTAGGAGCTTGTCAAATAAAAAAAGGAGAGTTGCAGATAAAGCAGCTTGTTTTTCTCTGGGCAGTGGTTGTGTTCGACTTATGGAAGATAAGAAAATAGATGAAAATGAGTTCATCTAAGGTGGATCTAGCATGGACTGAAATATTTCTTAGAAAGGAAAATGCTCAGAAATTACTAAATATTACCTCAATTTCCATTTCACACAAGACACTTTTGTTGGATTTTTTTCCCTTTCAGCTTCTCTGCTTTTTTAATCTGGTGGCACAGGTTCAAGCACTTCCGCCTTCAAAACAGGGTTGTTGTTATTAAATGCACAACTCAATCTATCCAAGACAAAGCCAACATCTAGTATGTTGACTTGCAGATCATATCCACTGCTGTGCTAGAACTAGATTATCCCAGGTGGAGTACAAATCCTCGGTGGTTAGTGGCCCAGCTGTTGAGAGCAGCACCACGTACTACTCGTAGGCAGCAACCACGTTTTTGAGAAGGGAGCTCTGATTGGGTCAGGATGTGAAGTGGATGAACTGTTTTATCTAATATTTATCCACCTTGCACTGAAATGGTTCGTGTCCCACTGCAGCTTATTGAATCACTTTGGTGTGAGGTAAAGCCAAACAAAACAGAATGCACCTTCCATCAAGTAAAGATGTGAATTTGAAGAATGAAGTTGTACATGTACTTGGGACTTGAGGATTTGAAATCATTTGAAGAACTACCTTAGTGCATTTGTTTTTGTGAGGCAGCAGAGCTGAAAAATCAGCAGTGAAGGGTGGAGTTAAGGTATCCTCTGTCAAAGCAAGGGCCAATATTAGAATATGCTGTTGGGGAAGAGGGAGCTTATTTCAACTACATAGTGGAAAGTAATTTCTTAGTAGCTGAAGTGAGTAGTTATGAGGGAAAGTGAGTTTTTAATTTATTTTATTTTACTTGTTTGAGGATTTGGATGGTAAAAAAAAAGAGTGCCTTGGAACCTGGAAAATGTGGTAACTGGGAGCATTCTATGACATATATTTCTTAGGAGAACTAGATATAATAAAAAAGCATTTATTGTTAATCAGCTAAAATCTCAAAGTCACCGGTGAAGAGAGATGGCATTTTACAAGAGATGGCTAGCAATTGGAAACTGTAGATCTTTGAGTAAAATTGGATCAGCAATAAGAAATCAAGTCTGAATTATGGCTTTTAAAGTGATAGACTCCTAGTGATGGCAGATGTATGTGGATTTTGTTACAACTTTTCTTTTTCCTCCATTTTGGACCATCTTTGTTTTTTCAGATACTTTTCTTAGCCTGTATGTACCTTTAATGTCTGACTGAGAGGCTACATTTAATTTTTGTTCACGTAAATGGTATTGTTGGGAGGTTTTGCTGTGCTTCAGTAGTATGGTTTTTCAGCTGACTGGGATACAGTCTGCAAATCCAAGTCTATTTTCAGAAATTCTGGCTAACTACAGCCCAAAACTTGTATTCTAATGTTCCTTCTAAACTATGCTCTTGTGTCATTTACAGGCATATAGTGTTGACTGGAGCCAAACTAGAGGAGAGCAGCTAGTGGTGTCTGGTTCATGGGATCAAACAGCCAAGCTGGTATGTTGGTTTTCTGCTGAAGGTGAAAAGTGTGATTTCTTTTGGATCTCATAGTTCTTTGTGTTAAGAAACAATGCGGATTCTCTTTTCCTGTTTATTTTTACCCTGTGACTGAAATTCTGCTTTAATTGAGAGGTTGCTTAAACTCTCAGTTGATACCAGTTTAAGTGTACAAATGCCTTTTTTTAAACCTTCATCTAATCCTTTCTGTATGTATAAAGTTGGGGTTTTTTTCAATGTATGAAATCTTTCATTTCTTACTGAATATGTATCTCAACAATCTTCTTTTTTCCTTTATTCAGTGGGATCCAGCTGTGGGGAAGTCATTATGCACTTTTAAAGGCCATGAAGCAGTCATTTACAGCACTATATGGTCTCCACACATCCCAGGTTGTTTTGCATCTGCCTCAGGTAAGCGTGATGGTAAAGAGGTTCTCACAACAAAAACCCAAAAGCTGCCTTCTGTGTTAGTGGATCAGTTCAGCACTTTTTCCAGCAGATGGTAGTGTGTGTCATATACACTTGTTCTATAAAAAAGGAACAAGGAAAGGTAAATGTATTGCTGCAGCTGGATTTGTAGGTTCTGTTACAGTCAGTAGATCATCCTCTTGGCCGTTTAAATGGGGCTCAGCAGTTTTCTAGCAGTGACCTTGTGGCAGCTTTTTCTCTTATTTTATGTAACTCTCTTCCATTCTTCTCACTCTTGTTGTTGACAACTAAATCATGTTATATACTTTATTTTGTGTTTTGGCCTATGTTTTTGTTCAAATTATCTCAAGTGTTGGTAGACTGTTAACTCTGTGAGTCAGTTCCTACTGAGCTCTTTTCAAGCAATTCTGTAGATCTCTGTGCCTCGTTCAATCAATTTTTGTTCACTGCTTTCGCAGGGGCTATGGGATAGATACAGTCACAGTTGAGTTGGGTGTACACAGAGGCAAAGAGAGGTGAGGTGGTAGTGTTTTCCAAACACTACTCCTGCTTCAGAGGCACAAGGAGAGCTCTGCAGTGATGCCTGGGACCCAGCTGATGATTAACTGGGAGAGAGGTGTGGGCCACAGAGTTTGCCTGGGAATTAAAAGGGCTATAAGGAACTGTCTTAATACAAATATTAATAAATTAACTCTGGTGGCGTAAATTTCTCAGATTTCATATCTGTACTGATTTTAATAGAAATTGTTTGGTTCTAATATCAAGAGGGTAAACATAACTATGTTTTCGTTTAACTGAAGTTGGAGAGACAATGTGTACACACAGATACTAGTCTTCCCTATTCTGTGGGAAGTCAGATGAAAAAGTACATGTGCCTTTCATAAAATTTCAGTCTGGCTGTTTCCATCTCATTCTGCCTGCAGAGTTTAGCTAGAATGATGAATGAGTAACATTTATTTGTTCTACATAGTAGTGCTTGAAAGTCAAATGTTGGAGCATAGGTTTTGCCACATTATGTGATGGATACTTGTCTAACATGGTGTGCAGAAACTTACAGGATTGAGCCCTGTACACTGTATGAACAGTTCTACTGAAATGCAACTATCTATATGCTGCAAAATACTAGCTGAGTACCATTTGGTCACGGTTAAGTACTCAAGTATTTTTTGCAAGTTCTGAGGAATGTTCTCTTTAAAGTCCTGCTTAGAACCCTCCTGTCCATGGTAGTCTTACCCATATATATTTTCTGGCATTCTAGATGAATATATTCTAGATTATATATATATATATATATATATATATATATGGCTTTGCTGATGCAACTAATTATTTCACATTTGAACGTCTAGGATATGTAGCCAAACTGTCTTCTAATACATTGCCACTTGAACAATTTTGGGAAACAATCATTGTTAGGGGCTATATGTCATGGTACCTAAATTGGGTACAACAATTGGTCTGTTCTTTGGGTGACTCAGTGAGTGCAGCTGTTGGAAGTTTTGACTAGAACACTACAGAGTTCCTACTCTTCTGTGAATTTTTACTTTGATGCTTGAAAGGGACTAATATGCTACTGGAGCCTAAAGCTAATTGCAGTCAGTTTTCACTCATTGATGGAACAACAACATGCACAAAAGGCACAGTATTTTTCTTCTCTAAGTGTGAAGTTCTCACTCCAGTGTGAAATAAAAATCTGCTATCAGTACACTGATAGTGTAATTCTGGGTATAAAATAATGAGATTTTAGAAGAAGTCTTCAAAATGATGGTGAACTTTCTTACAGTTTCCAAAATAAAATGTCTGGTGTACTTCTAGATAAAATAACATAGAAATCATGACATGCTGATGTGGAAAAGGTTTTGTGTTTGCATTGTTTGCATTGAAATTTTCTTGTGGTTTGATTAGATTGCTTCACTACAGAAAATACATATTGGCAGTCATTTCTTTGGTCAGCAGGACTGTGGGTAGTAGAAGGACTCATGACCCTCTAGCTCTCTGCATAAAGGCCATTTCCTTGTAAAAAAGGTACATCACACGGTGTTCAGAGAGTTTATTGTTCAGTGCTTAATGACATTCTACTCTGTCAGTCAAGGTATGTGATGAAAGTAAAGTGGAACTGTTCAAGGAGGCTTGTTGTCCTCATTTAAAACTTGCTATGATCTGCATACTCTGTGAGGATGACAGAAAATCATGGGACAGAAAGCTAAATTTCACTGATGATTCATCTTCTCTTGAGCTAAAGTTGGAGCTGGAGAGAAACTTGAATCTCAATGTGATAGTACTTTGTCAAATTTAGAGCTGTTGCCTTCTTTGGGATACGCGTGCTGGAGAGGTTGACCTGCGGTTCTGTGGTCTCTTTATTTTGCAACTTTTTGTTGTCTTGAAAATTAGTAACTCAAATATGTCTGGAGGGAAACTTTATGTACTTCTTTTCATCTCACTTGGGTTTCTTCACTTTTAAAAACAATAGCTTTTTTTGGATGTTGTTGAAGATTATTGAACCATTCTATTCTTCACTTTTAAAAACAGTAGCTTTTTTTGGATGTTGTTAAAGATTATTGAACCATTTCTTTCTTGAAGGAGTCTGTACTGCTTTGGGATTGTAGGGTGTCTGTGTGGTTTTTTTTTTTTCTCTCTTTTGCCCCATCTGTCCCCTTTCTCTCATCCCACCTCACACATACCTACTCACAACTATGTACTTACTGCTATCTTAATAGTGTAGTTGTAATGCTTGAGGAATGAACTGTTTCATGTGGCAGCATCTTCAATTCTGCATGTACGAGTAAGGCAAGTTAAGTATGTTGTAAACCGCAGATTGGAAAAAATGTTGCTCTTAAAATACTTCAGATTAAACAAAATGTAAGTAAAACAATGCACTCTTTTTTTTCTTTTAAAGGAAGTAAGCAAGGGGAAAGAAGGTCTAAAAACATATTGCATGCCACACCCCTGCCATTTTTTGCCTTTATTTGAATCCCCATAGAATCTTGCAGAAGTTTAATTTCCATGTAACTAATTAGTTTGTGAACACTGAAAACAGAAAACCATACAGAATTGCAAACCACAGTAAAATAGCTGTTCAAAAGGATCAACTTATGTCTGAAGCTAATATTTGATTTTGAAATGTGGCTTTTTCTCAAGCTATTATGAGACTAGAAAAGGAATACAAGTGAAGAAAATGAGAAATCCAAGATAGCAATATAAAGCAATTGAAAAAGAATTTGACACTAGGTATAGCTTTTTTTGCTTCATTAAGTCTCCATTCTGAATGCATACAAGAAAACTGAGCTTGTCTGCAGTGGACAATAAAATGCAATTGAATTGCAAAAGATATATATGTCTGATGCTTCAGTTCAATTAGGTTTTATTCAGCATCTAATAAACTCCCATTAGCATTTGCAGGGATGTGTGAGGTACTTTACCATGCTGTTATCTTCATGTACAATCATTCCTACTCTAAAACCAGAAAGTAAATGGCGTATGGTTGGGGTTTTTTTGTTGTTTGTTTGGGTTTTTGGGGGGGTTTTTTTGTTTGTTTCTTTTAATTGGGAGTCAATAGTAACAGAGCAAACTGTTAATTCTGGATATGTAAATAAGTGCTGTTGTGATGTCATTAACAATTTCTGAGCAGATAAGCAGGTTGTTGAGGTGTACGTGTGGCACCAAACCAGAGCCCTGGTAAATGTCTGCCTTACGCTGAAAACACACTGATGTGGAAAATGTCATTAAAGAAGTGACATGAAGCCACTAACAGCATTAACAGCAGCCTCATGGCTAAAGGGGTTTAATGAGTCATTATGTCATTTGCCTCGATTTTTTTTTAACCCAGAGAGCAAATTGGTGAGAAGTTCATTAAAGAACATTACAAATGCAAGCAATAGTAGTATTTAGTCATATGTTAATCAGTTTTACTAAATGATTCTCTATGACTGCACAGCAATAGGCTTTGCTTAGTCCTGTGATTTATAAAGAAAGCATCCTTTTTATTATCAACTGGGTTTATTGTCCTTTAGCAGTATAAAGTACTTAAAAATACCATTTTACCTTTGTCTGCAAGTATTCTTTGATACAGATAGGACAGTGGTGAATGAAAATATGAATGTTTTGGATTTGACAAGACCCATATTTAGAATGACTGATAGCTATTTTATTAAATACTGGGGCCTTAGTTTTAATGCTGCTTTTCTTTTCAAATCAGTCTTTAAATTTACTGATCAGGACAGGTACTACATAATTTTAATAACATCTTAATTCATGAATAAGGGAAATAAATTTTTTTTTAAATCTGCCTGACAATGTCTATATTCATCAGTATTTAGATCAGTTAATTGTATTCTCTGCTCAAAGATTTGTTTTTCAGACTGAAAGCCCAGAGCTTACAAATTTTCTTGTACCACAACAAGGTGTGATAATTTCTGGTACAGTTTTATTATGTTGACAAAAGTGTTGGATGACTGTAGCTTTGCTGCTTTACAAATGAGTCAGTAAATCCAGGTCCCACTCTTGTAAGCCCTTGCATTGAGTGCTAGGTTTTAATGTTGAAACTAAAAACCATTTTTAATGTAATATTCTGTTTTAGTGCCAGCCCTGAGTTAGTGAGTTGCCTTTTAAAAAGTCTCTTCTTGCTTGCTGGTCTCTTGGTGATAAATGTGTGTAGTAAAGTCAAGCTGTAGTTTATAGATCAGGCTGGCATGTAGTCTTGGTGCACCTTTCTGTGTTTGGTATCCAAATTGTAAAAAACCTATGATTGAACAAATTGTTTTGCATGAAATAATGAGCTGGGGAAGGTGTACATCTACTAAGAGAACATTTACTGAATTTGCGCAGCATCTTGGTAGAGATGTTTTTTGTGTTTCTGGACCAAAAAAAAAAATACTGTCAGGTTTTGACATCAGTTTTCTAAAGTTTCAGCTCACATTCCTGCCTCAGAAGTAGCATTGAGCAAAAGAAGGAGCCATTGGAGAGTAGGACTTGCAGACAAGTAATTCCAAAGATGCTTATATTTGCTGAGGTTCCATAAAAATGGAAGAAATAATCTGCTAATGAATAATAAAGCATGACAGTGGTTTCTGATGAGTTCCAAAGCACTTTTTTCTAGAGGCTTAAATTTAATCCATTTGCATGCAGTGTGGGTCCACTTTTTGCTTCTTATGACTCCTGGTTTTTTCCTGTTTAATGTGTTAGGAAAAATGCTGTAGTAAAAAAGGTTCAGGGCTTTGCAAAAAAATTTTGGACATCCAAACCCTAAGAGGATGAAAGAATAAGGTGCTTCAATTTACTGCATAGTACCTTGTTGTACAAATCAAGCATCTAGAGAGCAAGCTGACTATGGAGTTTCTGTGGCTTGTTGAAGTTCAGCCAAACTGCTGTTTATGCTAGAAGCTTTTGAAATACAATTTACTTGCTTAGTTTGTTATGTCAAATATATGTAGTGATGTGAAGGGAGTGTTTTCATTTGCAATCTGTTACTTCAAGACTTACCAGAAACGTATGGAATTTCTCCAGGTTCTGTGCACCAGTGTTGTGGTTTAATGTCAACAAGCCACCAAGCCCCATGCAGCCACAGGGTCACTCCCCCACCAGTAGGATCAGGGAGAGAATAGGTAAGGTAAAAGTGGCAAAACTCGTGGATTGAGATAAAGACAGTTTAATAGGGAAAGCAAAGGCTGTGCACACAAGCAAAGAAAAACAAGGAACTAATTCACTGCTTCCCATGGGCAGACAGGTGTTCAGCCATCCCCAGGAGACCAAGGCCCCATCATGTGTGACGGTGATTTGTGAAGACAAACACCATCTCTCTGAATGTCCTCCCACTTCCTCCTTCTTTCCCCTACTTTATATACTGAGAGTGATGTCATAGGTCTGGAATATGCCTTTGGTCAGTTGGGGTCACCTGTCCCAGCTGTGTTTCCTCCCAATCTCCCGTGCATCCCAGCCCCCTCTTCAGCAGAGCAGTATGAAAAGCAGGAAAGGCCTTGGCTCTGTGTAAGCCCTGCTCAGCAATAGCAAAAACATCTAGATATTAACCCTGTGCTCAGCACAAATCCAAAACACCATGCCAGCCACTGTGAAGAAAATTAAACCTACCCAAGCCAAAACCAGCACATCAAATAAGTTTTACTGAATCATTCTCTAATGTACAAGCTAAAGTGTTTCTCAGGAAATTAGTTTATCCCTCAATTTATACTACATGTTAATTATAGTAAGGTGCTGTATATAGCACATGCAATAATATAAAGCCCTTTCAGGTCATAGTATTTTGTATTAAAATCTCATGTTATAAAATGATTTAGTGTTCAGAAGAAATAATCAGTAACAGATTTTTACAGTAAATTAATTTGGGTTGTGTCGTTTGAGTTACAGGTAGGTATGTAACTAATATTGCCATTTGCTGAAGAATGACTTAATCATAAGTCATAACTTTGGTCAGTTTTGAAAAAAAAATGTGTCCCAAGATTTGTGTATAATCTTCCTGGGAAGCACTGAAATAAAGATTTCACTAACTTTTAAAAAAATATTTTATTTGGTTTTGTTTTGTTTTGTTTTTCTTTTTAGAAAAAGTATTAGTTGGGCTCTTCCCTAAAATAACTTAAAACTCTTGTAATTTTTAGCTTGACAGCATTTTGTATCAGACTAAAATTGACCAGTTGCAAAGTATGTTTCCACTGGTAATTATGTGTACTTGCTAGGTAAGTTGTGCTACATGGAGATAGATTTTGTGTATTCAGTAGTACTCTTGGATGATTTAACTAAAGCTGTTGTTTGTGTCACTGTTATTTCTGTCTCTTTGTGTGGAATCCCATGAGCTTTATTATTCCTGTTCTAAGTTTTCTTGTATTGTTGTATTGGTTCAACCCCTGTTGACAGCTCAGCCTCACGCAGCCACTCAGTCACTCCCCCAGGGTGGGATGAAGAGAGAATCAGAAGGGTCAAAGCTGGAAAACTCATGGGTTGTGGTAAAGACAGTCCGATAGGTAAAGCAAAAGCTGTGAATGCAAGAGCAAAACATGGAGTTCATTCATTGCTTTCCATGGGCAGGCATGTGTTCCAGCATGTCTTGGAAAGCACGGTTCCATCATGCATAATGGTTACTTGGGAAGACAGATGCCATCATTCCAAACATCTCTTTCTTCCTTTTTCTTCTCCCAGCTTTGTAGGTTAAGCATGACGCCATGTGTTATGGGGTATCTGTTTGGTCACCTGTGGTCAGCTGTTCTGGCTGTGTCCCCTTCCAACTTCTTGTGCAATGCCAGCCCCACCACTGGCAGGGCACCGTGAGGAGCTGAAAAATCCTTGACTTAGTGTAAGCACTCCTCAGTGCTTACCAAAACATCAGTGTGTTATCAACATTATTCTCATCTTAAATCCAGATCACAGCACTGTACCACCTACTTGGAAGAAAAATATCTCTATTTCATCCAAAATCAGAACAATTATCTGTGATAGAAACAATCAGCACAGTCATTTTAGCATGCATAAAAAGACTGGTTTTGAGAGTCATGAGATTTGTGTTCTGCTTTTAATTTTTCCACGGATTTTCTGTTTAATTTGGGCTAATAATTTAATCTGGTTTAGTATTTAAAAATACATGTAAGTCAGCAAGTAATGTAAACTTGTAATCGTTCAGTGGCACTGCAGACATACTTCAATTGTGTTGGTTTTGTTTTTTAGAAAGTAATGTAGTGAAGAAGGGGTAATGCTTTAAACTGAAAGAGGGTAGGTTTAGATTAGGTATTAGGAAGAAATTTATACTTTGAGGGTGATGAGGCACCAGAACAGGTTGCCCAGAGAAGCTGTAGGTGCCTCATCCATGGAAGTGTTCAAGACCATGTGGGATGAGGCTTTGAGCAACCTGGTCTAGTGGAAGCTGGTTCCTGAAAGACGCTGTACCTGTCCTAGTTAGAATTTTTTTCCCCTTCAGATAGTGTTTAAAGTTTCATGGGGTTTTATTAACCTCCCAAATACCTGGCTGTTTTTGTAGTTCCTGTTATACCTCTGCACTGTTTAGAAATGATTGCTTAGCAGGTTTTTCTCACAGGACTTTGGAGATGATGATTTATGGATTTGGGTAAAATATATCTGTGAATAAAAAAGGTAGTGTAAAACCTACATTAAATTTAAATCTTAAATAAACTTTATCCTTTCACTATTAGACATTGTCATTCACATTAGCAATCTTTATCTTGTGTATAAGGATGATGTACTTGTAGATTAGCATCAATTGAAAAGTTTTGAATAGATGAGTGTATATTGTGTAGTTTTATTGATTCGTCCAAGATTTCACAAATATTCATTAGAAAGAAAGAAAGCAAGTACAATGTATAAACAATTCTGAAATCATAATTATCCAATGGCCCAGTAAAAATCTGTTGCTATAGAGAAACTGCTTCTAACAAAAATAGAAATATTTTATGGGGGAAATGTTGGGTAGTTTTCTGGTTGCTTACTTTGGTATGTCAGCTGGAAGTGTCTGTTAATAAATATGATTGTACTAGGTGTGCTTTCCTTGTACTTTCTATTATTATTATCATCCTACTTTTGCTTTATCTTGTAGAAGAAGTGCATCCTCAATACTTGTAGTACTCATGGAAATATGGAAATTGCAAAATTTTTAACTGCAGCTTTTGTTGAAATTAAATGTAAATATATATGTATGTATGGAAATAAGTTTGAGGTTAAAAAAAGTTCATTAAAATGTGCACTGAGTCAGGATTTCACTGTGTCAGGATTGCACTGTTTATCAGGTTTTTTTAAAATTAATCTGATTTTTCCACTTAAATGGAAAAATTGGATTTTCGTTTGGCTTTAGATCAGTATTTTCTATTCACAGAAAGGTTCACTTGCACATTGTGTTACTCCATTAAAACATTTCACTGATAGTGCCAGACAGAATTAATAACTAGGCTGTCTTAGCATTAAAAAAAAAAAACAAAAACAAAAAACAAAACTGAAAATAACAATGTTTTTCCTTTTCTCTTGCATCAGCGTTTTCTATTAAAAAAGAAGTAATTGGGGCAATTTTACATTTAGTGTCAAAATTAATATTGGCTGAATAACTTACTTTTCCAATTGCATTTGGCCCTCATAATGCTACTGTAGCAGTTCATTCTAGTTCACCTGGATTTATATATTTATTTGCTTGCGGAAAATGATCCTGTCTGTTGTGAAATATGTGTTTCCCCTTCAAGTCTATGTTATCTGATGAAATTAAAATAAAATCTTTTTAAGAAGTCCATTATAATATCTCAGAAAGACTTAAAACTCAAACTGAACTGTCCTCTGCCGGCAAGCAGATTAGCAAGGCTAATGGAGAGTGGATCCAGGGCGTGCTACCTGTTTTTTTGCCAAAACCCTGCTGCTCGTGTTTCTTCCTCTCCATATGTTGCCCTGTTTTTATAAGCTCTGTAGTGATGTTTGAGGCTTCAGCTGGCTGCAGGGTGCCATTGTCAGGAGTGCTGTCTGTGTACTGAGCAGTAGTTTTCCTCTTGACAGTAGGGGAGGGAATTGAAAACGGGGAGAATTTGGGTGTTGTTCCCACCGTACAGATGGGGAATTTATCCACCAAGAGTGCAGCATCTCTCCCAGTCCTGAGGGCTGAGGACAAGCCAGCCAACACCAGAGCAAGCTCCCCACGGTCTCCGTGGTCAGAAGGCTGCACTTGTGACATGTAGTGAACCAAGCTCTCTCTGCCTTATTTGTTTAAACTTTCCAAATGTTTTATGGGATTTTTTTGGGGAAAGTCTGCAGGGTCTGGTGGTTCATGCAATTAGGAATATTGCTGTGGCTCTAGGGATGGTTTTATTTGATCTGCAGCCAGTTTCTTGAAAAGAGCTATGATTTTTCTTGTGCCCAGCTGTATACTTTACAGCCAGTGACCAACAGGGCACTAAAACCATCAAAGTGCTTGTATATAAAGGGCATGAAAACAATAATTATAAGGAATTATCAGTAATTCTTCAGTAGCAGCGTAAAACAGTGGTTGTTTTTTTTTTAAATTTAGGTACTATTGATACGTGCTTTCTATAGAAATCAGAAGTGTTTTAATCACCTTTTAGTGATGAAATTTGTGTCTTAAATGAACATAAGCATAATAATAATAATAAATTCTAATGAATTTTCTCTCTCTGGAAGCTAGAGAGCTAGAGAATCCATTTTTACTGACACAAAGCTAAATATTCAGGGCTAATGGGAAAATTCCAATTTTAAAAATTGAAAAGCTCAGTTGTCCCATCAGCTGTTGCAGCTTTCGATATCTTTTCAAGCCATTAGGAACTGAATTTGTAAGAAGGGTGTATAGAAATGCTAAAGATCTTTAGGGGTAGATTTCAAAGCTAAGAAACACTTGTCTGCTAAGTACTAATGGATTAACTGAAACTTGTAACTGATGCAACAACATTGAATCAATTTCTCTTTGTTTCAGGTGATCAAACTTTAAGAATTTGGGATGTGAAAACCCCAGGAGTCAAACTTGTGATACCAGCCCACCAGGCTGAGGTCTTGAGCTGTGACTGGTGCAAATATGATGAGGTATAAAGCCATTCATCCCACTGTTTTGCTAATTGAACCACTCGCATTAAATAGCAGGGGGTTTTACTGCAACATTATTGCATTTTCTCGTTATGAAAACATGCCTAGTTGCTTTGTTGCTCTCATTCACTATTGCATCCCCAGAAGAGCTTTGTTCTAAGAGATGGCCAGCCCAAGCAGATCAGAGGTTTTGCTTAACTCTAGTGGGCAGAGTAGTCAAAAGTGGAAGACCAGATTGTATTTCTCTGTGCTCTTTAATTTACATACTGGGGATGTCACTTCATTTATGATTTATGAATCTGTATTTTTTGATTTATCTAACTTTTGTATCTAACATAGGCATTGCTACAATTCAGTAATTAAATTGTCATGATATATCTGTGTTTATGAAATCGTCAGAACTTGCTGGTAACCGGTGCAGTTGATTGTAGCTTAAAAGGCTGGGATTTGAGGAACATCCGGCAACCAGTGTTCGTCTTGCTTGGTCATACCTATGCTATCAGAAGAGTAAAAGTGAGTTGTGTTTTATTTCCCATTGACTATCACTGAATTATTACACAATTTTTTCTGTAAGCTGGTAGTATTTTATATTATCTAATAACTAGGAAAAAAACAACAGGATGTTAGAGGGCTTGAGAGAGGGTTTGAAGGTTACTTCAGCTAAATTATATGGGAAGTTTGAGATGGGGAAAACACTTCCCCTTACTCATTTTAAATGATGCTTTTCCTTTGTCTTTCCACAAAAAGGGCCAGTATTCACAGAAGACAAGATACAAAACACATTGTGAATATATACTTTCGTGTGTACAAAGAAAATATTAATGCATTTTCAAAGGGATTTTGAAGCTTTATACATGAAAGACTACAGATGACTTTACTGGATCTGTGTACAACTAGAACACCCACCAATAAGAATTTGCTTTCAATGCACAATGACATTTTTATCATGTTGTATGAAAATAGGTATTCAAATATCTTTTTAGGTAAGCTCAAACACTATGTTTCAGTGTAAAATATTGAAACTAGCAAAGAATGTGAGAGTCAAATACATCAATATCAAAGTCTCCTGAAAAAGGAGATAGTACCTAATCCTTTTAAAGCCTTTCAGGAACAGGTATGTTTATTAATATTTTCTAGGAAGTCTAAACTGGCAGAAAAAGTTATCCTGGGTTTGGTATTTTGATTCACATGGCCATGATTTGTTTCTAACATATTTAGAAGTTACTGTGCTTAGTTTGTAATTTATCAGAAAATGATGTGACTCAGGTAGTCATTCAGTATCACAAATCTTTTTCATGGTCAAATAACATGAGAAGCTCCTGCTCTCCCTATCCCAGCTACCCCTGCCTGCTCTCCCCACTGGTGATTGATGCTGAATCTTTTTTTCTAACTTAGTGCCTGCATGACTATTCTCTAATCTGGCTCTGTGAAATATTTTTCATAGGAGAAGATGCATCCATGTGCAGAGGAGATGTACTGAGAGTACATGACTTCTATTCCGTCTTACCAGGCTTTCGTTCCTTCCATTTCAAGACAGACATGGTCCCTGAGCACATAAGATAAGACAGTGTGGGCCAGCACTTCGAGGTGGTGCAATATCTCCAGGTGTGTGGTGTAACTCACCAGTCACACTGAATTGAGAGAGAGACCTGGATGCTGCCTCTATAGAGGCAGCTGACCCTCCTGATATCCCTTCCCCTGTGTTGTGCTGACACAAGCGATTGCTTGTAAAGCTGTAGCTGATGGCTCTGACTGAAAACCCTCTCCCTGAAAGTGACTAGTTTCTGTCTGGATCATTAAGCTGTTTCAGTTTGTTGCTCAACCACACAATTGCAGGGCTTGACACAAAGGAGGGGGACAGGAGCACACAGTTTGAAGTGGAAAAGAAAGTGGAAACCACAAGTCTTGGCAGTAGATCTGAGACTGGCAAGGAATTCTACCCACCACAGTACTGTCAGGATTCCTGAAGTAGATTTCTTATGGTCTT
This sequence comes from Pyrgilauda ruficollis, assembly GCF_017590135.1. Classification (NCBI taxonomy): domain Eukaryota; kingdom Metazoa; phylum Chordata; class Aves; order Passeriformes; family Passeridae; genus Pyrgilauda; species Pyrgilauda ruficollis. The sequence goes on along the minus strand of NW_024523648.1, from coordinate 15,027,218 downwards.
TCACTGCAGTACGGGGCAGTATCAGTGCACTGAGGTCATCTGGAGTCCTTTTTGGAAGATTTTCATGTTGGTGCATTTGATCCTCACATTTTTAGCTGGCTTCAATATCTTACACTGAAACACAGTTATAGTTTCCAATTTACCTAAAAAGATATTTGGATATGTTGGAGTCAGGATGGATGATGTGGTGGTGATATCTTCTGCCTGTATAGCAGGCAGATGATAAAATTTTAGTATCTTACAGTTAAATTGAACAGAATTTTCTCTTGTAGTAGAAAGACATTATGCATTTTTTTTCAACTTACATGTGTAGCACTCTGCTAAGTATTTTGATAGAGTTTACTTAGGTGAGTTTCCAGGATACTTAAGGTTAATGACAAAACTTTGACAGTATGGTTTTGCTTTATCTTAAACTGTGAGGACATGCAAAGGGGGCTTATGGAAAGTGCACCATGATTTTTTGTTGCCCATCAGACTTCTTCCCTCTAGTATTCATTTTCCTTAGGTGCAGAACTTGTTTTGTTTTGGGGTTTTTTCCCCTCAAAAATAATTGCAGGAAGTCTGCAGAGGTTCAAGTTCCAGCATGCACAATTCCTCAATTCTGCTATAGTAAAGAGAGCTGCTGTCAGCGTGGCAAGAGCCTAGACTTAACTTTCAACTTTGTAGTTGCTGTGAATAATATTAGAAGTCTTGCAGGAAGACTTAACTGTGAACCACAGTGTGGAGGATCTGCATTTCAAACTCAAGTTATGTCAGTGGCTTGTTGTATTTCCTGCTGAGAAGTACAGATTTTAAAATAACTTTGGAAACTGAAGGCTGCCAAAAAACTAGAGCTGAGATGAACAATTTTTTCATAACTGCATCCTTCTTTTGCTGCAGTTGTTAGACCAGTCTGCAAGAATCCATGGAAGAGTGTATCCTGTAAAATGCCCTGTAGGAGAGGGGGAAATAATGAATGAAGTGATGTTATATTGCCTTCAGTTTTTCCACTTCTCCCAGATTTTCCCATTTGTATAAATAATTTCAAAATGGTAGGATATAGAATTGATGATGGTAATATATCTTGTATTCTCTGTGCAGTATGGCCCAGATTTTGTCTCTCTGAAAATAATTAACTGGTCACATAGCTGGTTTGAAACTTGATTTATATAACAAGATGAAACTTAGCCTATTAGCCAAAAGCAGAACTTAATGACTGTTTATATGACTGTTCCAGAACTTCTTAGCTTTACAGCAGAGTTATTTGGTACTGCTGTAATGAAATCTAACCAACACAGCATCCCACAGAGCATTCCTTGTGATTATTAATTCTATGATTCCTTGTAATTAGAAGTATGGGGGAGAAATACATTGATGTAGTCTGTTTTGTTGCAGCATACCAACCAAGACCATTTAAGTAGTTAAACTTTGATAACTTGCTGCTTACAGTAGGCCTGTATATGTTCACAAAGTTTTAACTTTAAAAGTTGTTTTGTTTTCTTGCAGTTTTCCCCATTCCATGCAACTATACTGGCCTCTTGCTCCTATGATTTTACTGTAAGGTACAGTATTTTCTCAACTGGATAAAAATAGAAAGGTGATTTATTTTAATATGGCTTGCAAAAGAAAACAGTTGCAGAGTGGATATACTGGAGTGCAGTTAATGTTGCTGTCAGATGCCTCATAAGCTATGTTGAAAATGCATGGGTTTGTCACTCAAAGGCAGCTCAGTCACTCTGCTGCGCAATATCTGCTCTGTTGGATGCTTTCTGTAATCCTTTTCACATTACTCTACTGAACATAGTTGCATCCAGCTGTGATAATGTCTAATAAGAAGGTAATACCCTGTTAAATTAATTTAGTTAGGTGAATTCGTATGTTTCTGTGACACGTTTTTATTTAGGCTTTTTATGAACAATGGTTTTGTTCCACCAGTATCTGAGGAAGCTTTAGTAGAGTTCCATAGTGTGTATGCTGGAACTCTTTGGACAGTACTTCTGCAAGTTCCCCTGGCTGCTCAGTATATCTGATACTGCTGAGGATCTTGTAGTACTGTTGTTTTAAAGCTAATTCAAAGTCCTAAAGAAGTTTGATTTGATACTGGGATTTCTCTAAGATACATGGTATCACAAGTCAGTACACTATGAAATATTCCTGAATACCTCAACCAAATTCTTTGATCTACATTTTAATTTTCTTACATGGACTGAATGTAGTAGACAGTACATTAAGAAATGGGAGAAGCCCTCTTGCCTCCATAAAGAAATGCCATAATGTATTCCACTTGTCCAAATCATCTCAAGTAATGTCACTTCTGGTTGTGTCCTAATTGGTCTGACACCAGACCTAGCGAGGTTCTGCTGCCAAAGGGTTCTGGTTCTAATTCTCAGTGCCTGTATATGTTGCTAAATCATAAATCTACCCAATCTTCTACCATACCATCATATAAAGTTGCATCATGAAGTTAACCCATTAAGCATTGAAGTGACTTGATTGTGTTGTCATGCTCTTCCCCTTTTTGACACCAACTATATCTCCTTCAGGTTTGGTGCTAATGTGCTTCATGCAGTACTGAAATCTAGTGCAATTTCAGCTCTGACATTTTCATATGTGGAAATTGTCAGAAAAGATGGAGAGAGCTACTAGCTCACAAAGCATCATGTCTATAAATGTAGAGCTTGGGGACCTCTTCACAAAATTCACTCTAGGCATTATTTTTCTGTTCAAAGATTTACTTGTCATTGCTAGGGAGAGAGAGCAGACTTGAAGAGATGAAATAAAGATTTTTAACAGTTTTCTAAAACCATTTGATTTGGTATTAGTGAACAAACAGCAGAGAAGGCCAGGTGAAAGTCTTTGGAAAAGGTGTCACAAGCAAAATATTCTGTATAATGGAGGAAAATTGTTGCCAGTTGGAAGAATTTGGGAACATCTCTTTTAAAGACTATGTTGTACCTCTACCACATACTGTCATTTTATTGGATGCGCCATACACTCCACATGTATATACATATACTCATCCTGTCATATGTGCACATGCATGTACACCACACACACGTGGATGTGAATATATGCACACATACACATACATTTCAATTTAAGAGTAAAAATCCTTGATCAGTATATAAAAGGTGGAAGAGAAGTATGGATTCTAGTACATGGAATTAATTATGGATCTTGTTGAATCTACTCAAGGCCTGTGACTTTTTAGCCCCATTTGGTGGGGGGAGGTGCTGAATTTTGATTCCTAGAACAGCATGGTATGGCAGCCCCTTAAAAACGGATTAATTTCAGTGTTATTTTAATAGCAGTTTAGTTATGATATTGTTCATTTATATTCTTTGGTGTGTCTGTTTGAAGCTCAGAATTATCTGCAAGCATCAGTTTATAGTAGATAACGGAATAAAGCGTAGTAGTGGAGCAGTCCTTTACTGTCATAGTTCTGTAATCTTAAATGCTACTGAAGCTTTATAGTTTAACCAAACAGCTGCAAATCTTAGTTCAGATTATCAAACTACCATGTAAGAAGCAGGGGTTTTGTTTATTTTCAGGTCACACAGCTAGTTTGGCACATAATCACAACTGGATATCTAAAAGAAAAAATAGTAGGTTGAAAACAAAGTTAACAATGCTTAGCTTACTCCTTTGCAAAGAGAATAATCATTGAATGTGAGCACTGTAGTCAAGCTACTGAAAAGAAACCTAGTTCACATGCCGACTTCATACTGGGAGCTGAGAAAAAGAGAATGTTGATTTGAACTTGAGTTTTTACATACCTTGGTATAATGATTTATAATCCCTGTCCAGTAAATGCTTCATTCAGACAAGTATTTTCTATACCATTTCCTTACTCTTTGGAAGAGCTCAGAAAAAATGTAGGCTAATTAAAGAGCAGATTGAACACAAATGAATCATTAAAATGCCAGGAAATACACAAAGTACTGTAACATTTCCAGAACTACTTTAGGTCTGCATGCATATTGTTAAATGCTATCTCTGTCAAAATTCAGTTTGGAAGAACATCAGTGTCATCTTTTACTGGAATCACCATTTTGTATTTTTGGACTCTTCAGTATAAAAAAGAAATCTTGGTGCATTAGTCACAGACAGTGCTCACCAAAATCTAAACAGAAGATCTGATAAATTATAGCGCTTTATTAAGCTGGTGTCAGGCCAGATCTTGGATCATATTCACAGAAGCCTATCCCTAAGGCGGAAAGGCAATTTTTGTTAAAAATTGTACTATATTGGACATCATCTCTGCAACACACTGTGAGGTAAACCACTGTCTCCAGCTCTCCATCACTATGTACAAGTTCAGTAACTCTGATCACAAAGAAATCTTACAGGATAAGGCTGATCATAAAATAAACTGCATTTCATTTCAGCTAGGTATCCTTACTAGCCTTGTATTCTTTTTTTTGGTATTTTCCTTCCAGGTGAAAAGGTGGGTGTTTGTTCACTTGCTCTTCTTATTTTCCTCAAATGGAAAATGTCCTTCTATACCTAAATTGCTTCATAATGTTGATACTTCACTGGAACTATAATGAAATAATCTCTTCAGAATATTAGTGTGGAAATAGTTAGATGTTCCTAGTTAATGCCTGAAGTAACATCATTGCCCTGATTAGCCTGTATCCAAAAGTAGCTTGACACTAAGCTCTCCTCTGACAGAAGTTTTTCTAGTTTGCAGGAGGAACTCTTACAAGTCAGCACAGGAATTAGAGAATAGGAGCAGGGGGATGAATTGTGTGATACACATGTAGTAAACTGGCACTGAGTTCTGTGTTGCTTTTGAAAGGTTCTTGGCTTTGTACATCCACATGCTACTGTGACTTGTGCCTGGTGTGGCTGTGTGTGAAAGCTAGCATTAGTTGTTGAGTGGGCTTTTATGGAAAGCACCCTCTAAACATCTGCTTCACGCCCACCTGAAAATATTATGTATGAAGACATCTTGTAACCTAAGAGCATTAGTAAAGCTTTCATGAATAAATATTTATCATAAATACTTTTTTTCTTACCCAGGAGGATGTAGACTTGTTCTTTGTGCTTCAATCAGTGCATTTTTGTAGACACATTTCCTGGAGTAACTTTTGAACCTATTGAAAGCTTAACTAGATTTAACAGGAAACGTGTAGTCTAAATTTACAAAGCTTTAAGCTTTTACAGATTTAATGGAAACTCATGAGCATGCAAGAGAGGGAAACCCCGAGTACTGCCTTAAGGAAGGTAAGAGCCGTAGCATGAATTCACCACCACAAGTAGTCTTACTGATCTGCTAGCTCCTCATCATGCAGCAACAGGGTGCCACAACACATGCATTGTACAGACACTGGAACCTGGAATGATACTTGCTACCTCTTTTTTCCCCAGCCAGTAGTGAAGGTGCAGGGGCACTTGGTAAGGGTAGAGTGGGGGTGAGGACAAGGTAGAAGATATGCAGGACAGACTATGTTTGGGTTGGTAAAAGTGGTTTGATCAGGGAGCACGGATCTTCGTAACACTGCTATGGGTGGTACAAAGTACAAAATCCATAACTTGACAGGCATTTTCTCTTCTCATAATGTCTTGTTAAGAATAAGCAGTCCACTTATTCTGCACATGCAATATATGTGGATCTGATGAATTGCATGCCAGGTACCCGTAAAGCAAAGAAACTGTAGAGAAATGAGGGAGAAGTTATATTTTTAACAAGTCCAGCCTTAAAAGGCTTAAGAAAATGCACTCATATAGGTTTCTGGGGGTTTGTGATCAGTGCAGATGTGACTGAAGTTGTGGCTTCATACATAATATGGGTAAAAATAACAGTTTAAGTGACACACCTGTGATTGTACAGGCTGTAAGGGACCCTAAAAGCCCATGTGATTGTCTGGCCCATTTTTTAAGTTCGTGCTGCTAAGTCTGTAGATATACTTACAACTGAAGTATTGCAAGCACACCTACTCGTACTGTGAATGCATCTTCACTTCACTCTACAGCCATCCTGCTGTGGTAAACAGTGTCTCAGAAAAACTGCATTGCCCTCTCAGTCTGCAGAATGTGGTGGAAGTTGGCTGAGGAAAGTATTGCTGTCACCATGGTGGTTTTGGAAGCTGTGCAATAGACAGTGTTTCTCACTTTGGAGTGCAAAGTTGTTATGAGAACCATCATTAATTTGTTATCAATGATTCTCAGTCCTGAGACTGAACATTTTTTTGAGTTTTCATTAGTAATTATTTATATATTAAAAAAAGGTATCAAAGCTTCCAGTCAGTCTGTTGAACTAAGTTGCAGTACTCTTAATCTCTAAACTGCTTCTTTACAACACGACTTCATATAACAAACGCTATATTGTCCTACTATTTTTTAAATTGATCAAAAGGTCTTTTTAGGTTCTTTATTCATGTCGATCTAAAGTTATTTCCTTTAATTGTAGTTTTCAGTTATGACCATCTGTCTTTCAAGAATTATTAGAGAGCTCTTGTCACAAGGAAGGCTAACACTATTACTTAGGGAAAAAACTGTATTTCCTTACCTTCTTATGAACAAATGTGGGAGGATGAAAATGCTGAAATGGTCTTTTGCTCTTCTCTCCTGCAAAATAAGTTGTTTATTTAAGATCTCAGGTACTAGGAAAAAATTAAGAGGGTTGTTGCTATGGCATAGCCATTGTGCTGATACCACTCTCCTTGTTTATGAAGGAGATAACATCTACATATTAAACAAACTGACCCTGCTGGCTCCAGTGTTTGCTATTTTCCCTGAATTGGTTTGAACTTACAGTACTTCCATTGCAGTTGGTCTGATAATGAGCTGTTCTTATTAAGTATTGTCACTTTTCCCAATAAAGGCAAGGCAAAGAGACCTCTATGATTGTTACAGAAGTAGTAAAGCATATAATTGACCCCTGTGTGAAAATCTGGGCTGCAGAAAATTTGATTACAGCTGACAGCCCACAAAATGTGCTGTGCTGTGCAGCCTGTAGACTTTTCTCAGTGGTATATAGAACACAAGAAAGAAATAAATCTTTGTTCTGTGCCAGCATATGGGGTTTTGTCAGTGTGTTATTATCTGAAAGTCCTGTGTTTGAATCCTTTTTTTCATGGCTGAGGTGCCTTTTACCTCTGTTTTAATCCCATCTACTCTTACATCTCTCATACTTCCTGTTAATTGCATTGATGGACACTGCGTCTGTTGGGACAGTAGCTGGGAGAAATAGAGGACCTCAGAATTGTTATTTTCTAAGTATTTTTTATAAACCAAGGCTCAAAAGAAAAATTTATTTTAAAAATATGAACTAGTGTAATTAACTGTGTAAGGCAGCTGATCTGTGTAGTGCACATTTGTTACTAAATTATAGTACTAAATTCTGTTTTACAGGAGCACAGTCTCAAATTTGACAATGCGCATGACTGAGATCTCTAAATGAGTGTGTAATTTTTATTTAAATAAAGACTCCATAGTTAATGATGCCAAAAACTGAGAAAAACCACAAATTGTGCTAATATCTTTCAGGGATAAAATTCCCCAGCCATCAAGAAATATAACAAGAATATTCTAGCCTACATTTTTTCTTCTCTTTTAATAATGTCCCAACAACTGCTCCTTGGTGCCAACTTTGATCTCAGTTTCTGCAACAGGACACAAAGATGGCTTTGCCCAGTGGGGTTTAATTTATGCAAATCAGCAGATGGCTTTACCCGGAGTATGATTTGTTATGTTTCTTAAGTGGATGAGTTTGCTTTTTTAAATACCCTGGCAGCAACAGATTCGTCAATATCTTGCATTATATTTTTGAAATGGCCTTTCAATTACTTTAATTGTGGTTTGTTTGATTTTTTTCCCTTTCTCTCTCCCTCCTTTATTCTCTCTATAGATTCTGGGACTTTTCCAAGCCTAATCCTTTGCTGGAAACAGTTGAGCATCACACTGAATTTACATGTGGTCTCGATTTAAGTCTTCACAACCGTGGTCAGGTAAGAGCTGGGATGCATTTACTTTTCACTTGCCTGTTACAGGAACTATGGTCGTGGTTGGGCTGCAGGACTCAGATCCTGAATAAGTCACCAGATTGCAGTAAGCTTCTGGAAGTGAGTCTGGCTGAATGCTTATCAAATAAACCTCATTTCAGGTCCATTTTTATTTGTGAAGCAGTTCCTTGCATTGGGTAGCAGAGGAGGGCAGAACAGACAAGATTGCAAAATCAGATAACTGAAAGCCATGGTGAGCTCTGGGAAAATAAAGTATTTTGTTTCAGAAGGACGAATAGTAGAGAAGAGTCTAGAATGCTAAGCTGATATACAGAGCTTTCTTCCATCTACTTAAAATGTCAAGTTAAATGTTGGTAGTGTTACACATGATGCCTAGGCCTGGTTTGGCATACTGTTTAGAGTACTAGGAGTGGCTTAATCTGTGGCTGAAATTCAAAAACCCTCAGCTATTAAAGTGAATAAGTAGAGCCTATTTTATCAGTAGCCCTTATTTATATACTGGTTCTGTAAGGATTCTCCTCTCCTGTTGCTCCAGTTTTCTGTTTTGTAAACAAAGGATTCTTTTTTTGTAGTATGAAATTATTTCTAGACAAGAAACTTTGAAAAACTGAAGGTAATTTTTTACTTTAAAATGAGAGAGCCTTTAGTTTTCCACACAAAAATTACTGTAAGGCTATTAATTGTTCCTTATGCACTATTTAACATGCCAGAGATATAATTTACATCTAGATTCTTCTCAGATTCACAATAAAATGATTTTTTTTTTTTTACCCCAGATAAAAATTGTAACATCTGCATTCACATTCTGTTTGGACAAAGTGAATTAAAACCATTGTAATTTCTGCTGGTGAAGGTACACAGGAGAAAGGTGTAAGTTTGGCAAATACTTAGCTTACTGCACATGGAACCATTCTAGCTAAATGATAGCTTGATGGGCTTTCTGCCCTGTTGGTTGTTCCTAAAATTCTGTTGCTTCAGTGGTGCTGCAGTAACTATTCACAAGGCCTGCTGTGAGCCACAAGGGGGAAATTGTAAGGCTCAAAAAAGTTTTCAAGGTTCAGATTATTTTTCGTCAGTGCAAGGCAAGAATACTTAAAGGCCAGTTGCTGGGGATTGAAACTTCATCCTGAGTGACTGCACAGATGTGGTTTGGTTGCAGTGGGTCCAGGGGGAGTAGCAAGCATAGCATAGTGTATTTAGGGCTTCACAGTCCCACAGCAGTGCATGTACTGAGCCCAGTTCAGCTTTCCCTGAAGCTGGTGTGGTTTTGCATTTGGTCTGAATGAAGAGAGAAGATTTTTTCTTTCATTTTATATTGAGAATGTGATTACTTTGACTACAAGCCCATTGCTTCATGGTAGACAATGAATGGAAAGAAAAGTGCACATGCACTTTTGTGTTGAAAAAAGGAAAATGATGGTGTGCATACCCATGAACACTAGGACTTTTGTGCATTCAGGTGTCTTTTTTCCCATGCAGAAGTTCTACAAGTCTGATGTTGGATTTAGTGCACAAAATCTATAAATCTGGGGTGCATATCCATATTTACTGAGTGCCAGTGTGCTTTCCAGACAGAAGTTTGGCATTTGCAACAGCTTTGATATTCCTCTGGTTTTTTCCATTGAGTTGATTTAATGTATTCTGAGGGTTGGATATCACGGCAATGCAAATTATGAATGTTTTTTTTTTTTTAAAGAAGTTTAAAAATCTGTGATAAAATTAAGCTCTCACTAAGTTAAGGAGTGAACACAAGAGAAACATAACCCCCATTTTTATAGGAAGACCCTTGAGTATAGTTTGTTCGGCTCTGAGTAGGACATAGACCTGGTGGAATGAGTCCAGAGAAAGGCCATGAAGATGATCAGAGGGCTGAAGCATCTCTCATACAAAGACAGGCTGAGAGAGCTGGGGTTGTTCAGCCTGCCAGAGATGAGGCTCCAGGGAGACCTTGTAGCACCCTTCCGGTACATAAAGGGATCCTCTGAGAGAACTGGAAAGGAACTTTTTACAAGGACATGTAGCAGTAGGGCAAGGGGTAATGGCTTCAAACTGAGAGATCATTGGTAGCTATAAGGAAGAAATTCTTTACTGTGAGGGTGATGAGACACTGGAACAGGTTACCCAGAGTTGTGGATGGAAGTGTTCAAGTCCAGGCTGAAAGGGACTTGGAATGACCTAGTCTAGTGAAAGGTGTCCTCATGCATGTTGGGGGGACTGTTGAACTAGATGATCTTTAAGGTCCCTTCCAGCCCAAACCATTCTATGATTCTGTGAACACCTGCTGAATAGTTGCTTCCAGTATGAGCCCTTGGAGTCTTTCCCTAGCTTCTGCATCCATCCAACAAAGATTATTTGCTTAAATTTTATGCTGCTGTTCCCAGTAAGTAGCTTGTCTTTATGTCTGTTCTGTATAAATCTGATGATGAGCTCCATTATTTGTTTTCTTCATTTATTTGCATGATTTGTGATTTTCACTGTTTGCTTTATAAGGAGTTATGACTTCAGATTTGAACTGCTTCTCTCCTCCAGGGAGAAAGAGAAGAAGGATCCAGGGAGAATGCAGGGTATTTTATTTATAATGGACAAGCTATTAATTTATGCTCAAATTAAGTACCAGTCGGGTCATTAACCTTTGCTTTCATTCTTAATGGTATCTTTTGTTGTCTAGACAGATTATGTTTTCTTTGGCTTTGCACAATGAACTTCAGCATTTTTGAAGTATTTTTTTACACATCAAGGAAAAAATTATATGCATTATTGAAAGTGTTCAGAATAGATATTGTGATTAAGCAGCTAATAATCTTGGAATTACAAGACATTCCTGTGGAACTGATTGAGCTTTGAACAGAGCCCTCAGGCAGAGAGTAGGTACATGCAGGCAGGCTGGTTCTTGTGCTAAGGGAAGCAACATGGAAAAAAATCTGGTCATAAGGAATGTGAAGAGACCCACTAGTATTAGCTAGGTGAAACAGTAAACTCCTTTGTGCTTAATTAAATATTCCAGTATCTGTTTTGTATTATCTGCCTCTGTAAAGTAGGTGTTTTTTGAAAGCTTTGAATTTTAAAAATCAGATGTTGTTTGGTTTGGGGTTTTTTTCCTCCACCTTAATGTTAGTATCACATTCATGGAAATCTGAGACAACAAACTTTCAGGTGCATAGAAAAATGTGCATTTTGCAGTGCAAAGCGTTAACAGAAATTATCCTCATGATATTCATTGTATTTCTCTGTTAAACTGCAAGTGCTGATGTGAGAGTTTGCCAGGCATATTTTCCAGGAGAAAATATTCCCTACTCCAGCTTTCAGCCAAAGTAGCCTAGGTACACACGAGAACAGTGACAAGACCCTAAGCACCAAAAATCTGTTAAATTTCTGATGTTGTGTAGTATTAAGAACTGAGAAAGTCTGTTTACCTTGTCAGCAACATTAAGAGTATGCAGTTTTTAAAACCAGATAGTTCTTTCTAAAGTTTAGGGATAAGAAAAACAACTGAAGTTTTCTTCCTTGTATATACACTAGATAGACATAGGATGTGTGTAGGGACTAAAAAATGGTAATCAGCTATAAAACTACTCCTTGTTTGGGGCTGGTAATGCTAGACCATGTAGTGGAGTTGTGCTCTGTAGCTCACTGGATTTCTTGCTTCTCTCCTTATATTTACTTTTCCTGTATGTGATCTGTGAATGGTCTGATGAATAAAAATACTATACTCCTTTAAGCCATCTCTTCCTGGGATTTTGCTGTGTTTACATTCATGTTTACATGCTGGAGGTAACTTCCTTTGGCGTTACTTGCGCAGCTTTATTTAAAAGCAGCCTTTTTCTTCTATTGTAGGTTAAATGCCATATGGGAGTCATGAATGCATTTTAAATATCTTCAGGCAATCCATTAATGACAGATAAAAGTGCAGATCCTGTAAACATTCTCTTTGTGTCTTGATTCTGAAATTATTTCCTTAAGTATGTAAAGAATAGAAAATACACCTGTATAATGAGTTTCTTTAAATACTGGACAAAAGATACCCAGCCCTTTCTGTTGCAGTTCTAAAACAATTTTGCCTAACACAAATGTAAAAAAACCTGACAGTCTTAATTTTGACTGAAAATCTTCTCTAGCTACATCTCACATCTGTTCTGAACTCTGTAATGCAGCCAGTGGAAAGTATAAATTACTGATTGCCACTGAGTCAGGCTTTCTGTTGTGCTGCTGAGAACAGGATTAAGTATCTAATGGGAACAGGAGAGGAATCTTTCAATTTCTCTATACTTCTGTGCTATGAACAACTGCAAGGATACGTGATTTTCAGTGGGAGTGATGGCAAGTGGTGTAGGGAGCACTTGGTATGTGAAAAGCACATTAGACATCTGTGACATGCCAGATCAGAACAGAACTCCACAATTTTACCATGCTGAGGTGCTCCTTTTGGAAATTGAAAATGTTCAGCTCCAAATAAATGAACGTTCTGATGTTCTCTAGTTCAAAATCATCTGTTATCTGAATGCTTGCTGAAGTCTAGGGTTTTAGAATAACTTGCGTACAACACACATGGTGATCACTTAGGATTTGCTTCTACTGTGATTGTGTGTGTTTGGATCATAATTGCACTATAAAAGGGCAGCTGTCTGTGTAAATACCTATTTCTGTCAACAGGTTTGGGAGGAAACTTGTTTTCTCTAACCTTCTGGCTAGAATTCTCCTCCCCATGCAACCTGGTGGGGTCGGGGTGAGTGAGCAGCAGCGTGGTACTCAGTTGCTGGTGGGCATTAAACCATAACACGCACAGCAGCCCATAGTGTGGAGGCAGTGATGGTACCAGTGTGGTACCCATGGCTCTTGTGCTCTGTGTTACACTGGCCTTGTGATTTGGCCTTCCTGAACTTCCACTCTTGTTCCTAAAGCTGTGGGATGTCACCAGCATGTTCTGCCCAACCACTGTTTGCTCCTTCCTTGCACCTGGCCAGTGGTACTTAGAGCTAAGAAGAGGTGCCTGCACCAGTCTGCTGATCCAAGGAAACTGATGGCATCCTGCGTCACTAAAATTTTAAAGCTGTAATTTCTTACTAGCTGGAGGGAGGCCATGACCAAACTATATACACTTGACCTGCATGCCCTGAAGGTAACTTGAAATCTAGTTCTAAATTCATCCAGCTTTATGGGGAAATTTTTGATCATTGTCAAGTTTTGGTGTGCAGGTTTGTTCTGCTCATTTTCTTTGTGCAGCTTTTGCAGTGTGCTGCATTAGCTGTGCCAGCACAGGAAGTAGAAGGGACAGGAGGGGCTGCAAAAGCTGCCTTAAGCAGTATAGCCAAATATAAATGCAGATGATGTCTTTAGTAAAGCTGTTTGGCTATGTATTTTGCTGTTCATTTAAATTAATTGTGGATGTTCAAGAGGCCCAGAAATGTTGATTGTTCCATATAAAAGTGGAGTTACATCTTGTGGAAATATACAGAAGAACAGATACTCTCTGCTTTTTTTCTTTTGATCACTTGCTCTTATCTTTTACACTTAATTACTAAAGACCTGATAGCTTCCACCCAGCTGTTGTGGCTATGCCACTGATATAATTATAACACTATTTCATTTTAGTCTCTCCTTATGGTCCTTCTCCAGGATTCTACTGAAGTTAAGCAGTTTCTTTGATTCTTTGAGATAAAAAGAACCTAATTAGCTAATTTCAGAGTGGATTTTTTCCATAAAATATCAGATTTCACCAGCTGCAAGTGTTAAACCAATCTGAACACCTTACTGAATTGGAGGGGCTAAAAGAAGGAGATATTTCTTAGTGGTGCTTACTGTATGTCTTTCCCAAACTGTGAAAATTAAACTTTCACTGTGTAAGTCAAAGCCAGGCACTCATGAGTAATGGTCACTATGTGCCATTATCAGCAAAAGTTTCTTTGTGTTTTGAAAGGTTTCTGTCAGGCATCATGATTTTGTAAAAGCTGCAAGTGTTTGGAGAGGAAAATCCAGTTTTGATACTTAAGTACTGGGAAGGATGGGAGACAGTACTTTCTTATTCAGTAAATGTATTGCTATTGCTTGTGCATTTTATTTGGTGCAGGGGCTTGCAAATACTTGCTACTTCTGTGAGCCCCGTCTTTTACTCAGTGTAGTGGGTTCTGTTGAGAAGTCCCAGTGAATTGCAGTAGTGAAACTCAGGGAAAGACAGCAGGATGTTGCAGCTGTTACTGAAAATACTGTTTGGCTTATGATTATTTGTGATTATATCCCAAAAGGAAGGAACTGGACTTAACTCTAAGCTGAAGGATGAATTGGAAGGTCAAATAGGGTGTCATTAGAAAACAGTTTCACTGATGGAAATTGACTGCATTTGGGGTCACCAAGGTCAGTATCAGCACAGAAAGGCATTTTGCAGTTCCAAAGTACCTTCTACAAAACTTAAAATTGATTTATCAATTAAACCAGTTCTTGGAAGACTGAGGTGATATCTTTCTCCTAATTTTTAGAGTACAGAGGAATTGCTACCAAATCTGTGGAGATTTCAAAAATTTTTTTTTTCTAACCTGCAGCTCACATCTCCATTTCCATTACAATTTACTGATGAAAGGACACTTGGAAGATTTCCATTTAGGAATGAGTGGCATGACTTCCAAGTCATCTTCCCATTACCCATGTCAGAGCAACATAACAAATGATGAGACAGCTCTTGACTTCTTAGATCAGTTCTTTGTGACATATCTTTGCAACATGAAAAATAATGCCCTTCAAGTATTTTATCTCTTTTTTTTTCCTTAAGAAAGAAACTGATTTTTTTAAGCAGCATTTGGAGCATATGTTTCTGGTAACTCTAGTTTTAACCTTGATCTTTATAAGAAATTCTGTTCTGGGGTATGTTTCATTTTGTCTTCACTGGAAATAATAATCAAATCAAGGTGTGTTTTCCTAAAAGTAAATTAAAAAAAAAATATTGGTGTTACTGCCCATGGAAAATAAAAAATTTTATTTGAAAACTCCCATCTGAAACTGAAAAGTTTCAGTCTCATGTAAAGGCTGGCATAATGCAGTTCACTCTGGCAACTACTAACCAAACAGGCCACAGTAGTGGTCCAAATTTTCTAGAAGAAAATAGGTATTGAATGAGTTTAAACTTATGCATGATCCATTATGCACTTGACCAATTAGTTTTAATGTTCACCTGTGAAAATAATTTGATGAGTAGCAAACCTAATATCTTACTTTATCTTCAATTAATCTCCATCCCACAAGCTTAGAGGATGTTCAGGATCCCTCAAAAACATGTAATAAGGATATAAATAGACCATTAAGTTCTGTTTGAGAAGACACAGAAGATAAGAAACTAAGAGGAAGGGAAGCACAACTAATGAGAGTCAAGAACTGGGGTTTTTTTTTTTGCTGGCTCCTCTACAGAAAAAAGACAAGACAGGTCTCATTTGAAAATGGGATGGGGAGAAGCTGAGAATGGGTCTTTCTCAGGCACATTTACATATTATCACGTGATTCATCATGAGCACTCTGAAACTCAGTGGCACCAAGATAGTTCTGGAGATACTAATCTAGAGAGGGCTGTCCTTTGTTCTGATTAAACCCTTTCATAAAGGGTAATTGAACTCTTAAGTTTTTAGTTGTTCTTTTGAATATATTTAATCTTGATTATGCTAGCAGATTTATTGTGCCTTCAAGTACTGAATAAAAAAGTTGGTGGCTAACTTGGGAGTTTTCTCTTTTTCTCTTGCTTCTTCTGAAGAGTAAAGAGGCAGAATGTCATGCAGGTAATTGCACTAGACTGAACGGATTGCCCTCGGGTGCTGGAAAAGGTCTAAGTCTATTGCAAGGCAAGATGATTGTGATGAATAGGAAACAGAGGGCCTGTCAAGGGAGTAAATCAGTTAGTGAGTCAATGGAAATGGCTCTGATAAATGAATGGATGTCAGTATTAAATCAGTTGGTGGAAAACATTATTATACTCTGGGACAAGGATAAACATTTCAATAAAATACAGGATAGCTATTTTAGCTGAGTTGAGCTATGATTTCCTAGTCAAGCAATTAGCTTTCTGGGATGACTGCAGTTTTTTGTTTCTCTGCTTGTTTTTCTGGCTTCACTTGAAGAGAAATACAGTGAACCCCATTTTTTATACTTGTTTTTGTGTCTTTGCTGGCAGATAAATTGGCAAGATATTTATTCTGCAGTAACAACAGTATAGTACTTTTAGTATGTATGTCGGTGCCACAACTTTGCTGCTGAAAGAAAAGCATTAAAGACAATTAATGTGTCATTTTGTTAGACTGCCTTTGTTCCATGTAGCTTTAGTTACAATGAAAATTACCAGGCTTAGAACGCTTCTTCTATTTGTGTTATTTCTTGATGTAGTTTACCAGTCAGTGAAACAGAGAATATTCTTGTTTTGCAATTAAGCTCTAATTATTCTGCTTTTCCCTGCAGTTTGATAGTTAAAAGTTGCTATAGTAAAACTGCACTATATAGTTACAAGAGTATTCATAAATTATAAAGTTGCATGACATACAAAATATGCCATGCAAAATGGTCAATATTATAAGGATATTGCAATTTATACAGTTCTTTGCAACAGAAATAAACTGTCTTCTACTCTGTTGCCATGTCAGTTAAAAAAAACACCAAAAAACTATGCACCCTCTAAAAACTGAAATCAGTGAGATTTGTTTGTATCTCAGAGTAAAATTTGTCCTCAAGACAGCAGAAATTTTTTATGTTTTTTACATTTTTTACAAACTTCCGTCCCTCCATGTTCCTAATGGAGGGATTTTTATAAGTTGTGCAAATCAAGTGTGAGTCCATTTTCAGTTTTTCTTTATCTTCATCCCACCACAGGAGGACTTTCTTCACCTGTCAGAAACATCATCTCATTTATCAAAATGTAAACTCTAGGAACTTGCCCCTTTTTGGATGCTATATTTATTTAGTATGGTGTGCTGGATGAGCTTTCATCCCAATGAAATTTCTCTCTCTGCTTTAATATTTAAATTAAGTTGCATTTAGTTTATTTTTTTTAAAAAGGCTAAAGAATGTATTTTTTGATAATACATACTTTGAAGAATGTATTAAATATGGTCATATGTCACAGGAGAACTGACATTTCTTAAATACTTTTAAAGCACTCACATTCAGTATCCCACGTTCTCCTCTTCTGGAGAAAGGCACACAACTGTTGTACAACTGTTGTAAGACCACTGTATAAGACAGGTTACAAGATAAAAGGCAAAATGCAGGGAGAAGACATTTTGTAAACTGATGCAGTTGCTGCATGAACAAGTCCTAGGATTCATCTTATCATTTGTGTATGAGGCAGTGACAATCTCTGAGCTACTGCAAAGGGGCACATGGCACTCTCCATCAAAAAATGCTGGCTGCTGCACTCCTAGCTTACAGTTGCCCCCTTTCTCTGACAGTCTTGCCTGTACTTTGGAGAAAGTAAGGAGAAATGGAAATGTCATTCATTTTTTAATGTTCTGCCATGCTGCAGTGTCCCATTGATACCTGTGTTCTGTACTTCACGTGTGTATTTTCATCAAGGTTTCTGGTATCAATATTTCATTATACACTTCCTGCTGCACAGGAGAGAACTTGATTCCCTGTTACTTACTGTAGCTTTTGTTTTCTTCTTGTTGGCTGGCTACATTTTACATTTTCTCATTTCACATGGTATCATTAAGTCAATGAGTTGGGCAACTTATCGCATGTGATCCTTTTCAAACTCTTTTAATATCCCCTGTTTATTTTCAGTGTTGCTAGATTAAATGGTTCTATACCTATATTTGTTCGGAGGCCGTTAATTCAGGGATATTAATTACATTGATAACAGGTGGGAATTCCCATGGGATTTTTTCCAAATGTTATTTTTGTGTCTTGTTTCTTTACAAAAAAAGAGAGTATTGCCTATGGAACATTTATCTGTAGCTGTGGAGAATAGTAAAAAACCTGCAGTTTATGTGATTGCCAGCTTCTACACAGCATTTAGTGGAAAACTCAAATTTTCTTTTTGGTATGATTTGAGAGACTGCAATGCAGCAGAACATTATGCTACAGAAAGCTCTATTATGTCGTATGAATAGACAGACATATTGTCAAGAGTTTTTTTGACCCATTTAGATGTATATGGAAAGCACTTCAAATAACTAAGTAGAACCAGCTAAGGAAGCAATGAAAATGAATAATGGTGCAGTGTAGTAAACACAAAATGGGCTAATTATAGTCTGAAATCAAATACTGTAGTTGGATTTCCAAATTTTTAGTGTGCAGCTGTTCATTCTGGCTCTAGAAGAGAACAGGAATTGCAGGCTGCAGCAGAAGGAAGCTTGTTGTGCAGAGGATCCAATACTGTATCTTTTGTAATCCCAACTGGAAATGACATTGTAAAGATAATGCAATATGGTTTCAGCCAGATTTGCTGGCATTTATTTGTGGACCTCCTCAGCTTTTCCTCTTTAGGGCTCCTCTTTCTTCTATTGGCCTTAATTCTTGTCTCCTACAATATTTTGTGAATATGTATCATACATAGGTCATCCTCTTGAGTAATTCTCAATGTGGTTAACCCTTTCACTTTGTTACAGACTTTGAAGTGCGTTTTCATTTAATTTTCAAACCTAAAGTATTCCATAGTATTTTTCCTTGGAGTCTTGTTATTTATTAAGATCTTTAAACACTATAGACTTAGGTTAACTTTCTGAGTTTCTGGTTTAAGTTCAAGCCTTCATTGAGGATAGAGCCTGGGATGATGAATTCAGAAAAGTTGTGGTTATACTCAAATCAGTCACTGTGTTTATAAGATGCCTTTGTCACAAGTGGCACCGCTTCTTATTAGACTAGTGGGGGTCTAGGTAGTGCTTGGAGCAACACTATGGCCCCCAAATCTCAATGATCAGCAAATACACATATCTCTTCTCAACAACAGACAGGGATTTCATAGCTTATCAAGCATGAGACTGAAATTCTGGCTTAATTCTTCAGGAAACTTCCTGTATAATTTTGTTGAACTCTTTTGGTTTTCTATTCCTCAGCACTAGACATTAAGAAAATGTTTATAACAAATTTCTGTATCTGCAAGTATAAGAAGGTTGCTCAGATCTGGTAATGAAATATTTAGATATTATGGTGAAAGGATCCTAAGACTCTATAAAGAGAAGAAACATGGCAGGGTCTGGACTTTTGTGTATCCTTCCTTAATTTAATTTTCAGTTACATTTTTTTGCCAGTTTGGAACAATCAATTGAAACCCAAAGGTTTTCCTGCTTTCCTCATGAGGAGTATGAAAAATAGGAGGTTGTTAATTTTCATGTTTCTCAGTAAAGTTAAAAAAAAAAAAAAAACCAACCAAACCAAAACCAATGTAGTTATTGTATTATTTTGAAGCATTGTAAGTCAGAGTACCAGCTGATATTAAATTCACAATATGCATTAAGTTCCCTGTGATTTTTGTAAAAATTACACTTGTGAAGGACCTAAATAGATTTTGTTTGCTTTGTAGGTGGTGGACTGTGCTTGGGACGAACTAGTCAAGATCTATACTCCATCGTGTCTGGCAGTTCCTGTTTAGGAGAGATGATCTGACACGCAGGAACCTTTCTCTCTCCCCCCACAACCAGACTTGTGCTAAAGCGTCAACAGTGTCACTAACCTCAGTGTCTCTTTATAAGTAGAACTGCTTGAATGGAATGTTGTGCACTTGAACATGTGGAGACTTCAGGTCTTGGTTTACTGTGCAGGTAGTACTTGAGCTAGCAAAATGTTCCACAGCTACTCAGAAGCTGAAGAGTAGCCATAGCAGGTATCAGTGGTGTCTTCAGAGCTGAATAACCAACACGAGTTTGTCATCTGTCTGGCTAATGATGAGAGCAGAGGCCTGAATCTTCTTGTTCCTTATAAAGATTAAAAGAAACTGGCAGTGTATTTTGAGATGTCACTGTAGAAAAGAAAAAAAATGAAAAGAGAAAAGCTTTTTACTGTAAAGTACTGTAATGTCAACTGAAGTTTGTATCACCCAGATGCATTTATGTTTTACTGTAAGTCATGTTGCATTATTTTCTTTTGCAATATGATGCATTTACTCTTGATCGACAGTAAATGTCATAGTTTGTAGCCAGCTGATTTGTTTGACCTTTTTGATTGCCGCTTCACAAAGATGGTAAAGATTATTCTCATATATTTTTCCTTTAGATCTCTTTGAGTAAAACAGTTGATGAAGTTATGTAGAAAGATACTCTGATAATAGAGAAAATGGTTATGAAAAAATGAAATACATACAAAACTAATTGAATCACAATCCTCAAGATTTAGAGATTGGGCAACCATCTCTTCTATTAGACTTGTCTTCTATTTTCGCTTAGAAAGCTCTTCCAAGAAATAGACGTGGATTGTGGCCATAAATCCAGTGTTTCTGGACCTGTGGCAGCCTGGCCAAAGTGAGAAGTGATATCCAAACCAGTTGACCTATATACATGCAGATTAATTGCATGATATAAGCACAGCAGATCCAGTATGGCCAAACTATTGCAGTCACTACAACATGCACAACATATTCTAGGTATGTTGAATACTTTGCATCCAGTTTTGCACTCAGCCCATATGCTGGTACTTCCATCTAAGTTTTCTGGGGCAAGTAGACATGTTCAAATGTTATGTTTCTCCACACACCTCTGAACGGTGTTTTAGGATCAAGCTGTGATAGTACTCCAGCATTCATAGCCTTCTTTCCTCATTTCCTGCTAGCCATTTTTTTTACCTTCTTAAAACTGTCTCCTTTCTGCTGTTAGCCTGTCTCAACTACCACTACAATCAAAAGACTCTTTGCGGGTTGGGTCTTTGCAGATCTCTGGTCAGGTTTTCATAGTGCGGTGTTAATAAATGCTCTACCCTTCTGGGTTGCAGCACTCATAGATTGACCAATAGCAGACACTGCCAGATCTGCTGGGTGCTTTGAAGCAATGAAGGAAAGAATTCAGCTGAGCTAAGACCTGCAATTTGCAAGGAAAGAATGATTGTTCTATCTTGGAGAAAGAGCCAGGGAACTAACAGGTAGCCACAAGGAGACATGCATATATTGATGGGGTATATAGGGCTGGACAGGAAGAAACTTTCTTCTACAACATGACAGTTTGGATCCCAATTGGATCCTGTATTTTTCTTTGTCAAATGCAAACTGCCCCTGGACTGACATCTTTTTGAGTTGAATTAATAACAAAAAATAGATTTTGCCTTTTTTTATGACAGTGTGCTGTACCAAATCCAAACCATTTACTGCACTTTAATTCTGTGTGCTGAGGAATAATGCAAAATAAAGCTGTGCTGCATGCAGCTTTCAGCAGTACCATGGGCCACAAAATCTAATTTTAGGCATTAAAATTGATTATTTCAACTTCAATAGTTCCTCCACTCTTCTGTTTTATCTCCCTTTTCTGCTTTGATTACAAGTTGCTTGTCTGAGTGGAACATTTTGGTGGCAGGTGTGTATTTTATATGCATGTTTCTTGGGGGACAGACAGAGTGGGTTATTCCAGAATGCTGCCATAGCCTATTGGTTGGAAGGGAAAATTTAGAAAACCTAGCGCAAGGGGAAAAATTAGGAATTCTGAACATGCACACTCAGCACATGGATTAAATCTTTCCTCAATTGCCTTCTCTCCCTTCATGTCCTGGTTAGCTGTTTCCAGATTTATTTCTCTTGAAAGATGAGTGGATCCAGAAGATGCACATAGTAAATAAAAACTGTGGCCTTTAATCTTGCTGTGTGATCTTTGAATGGTGAAAATGTGCTGTAACATTTCTGCACTGTAACAGAAAAAACAATTTGGCAATAGTTGTTGCTGATTCTTAATTCTCAGGGAATATTTGCTATAGTTGTTTTGAAGAAATACTTGTTAATTTTATGACCAAAATACTAGCTTCCAATCTTCTTTTTCATTTACTGAAACAGTTAACAACAACAATCTAAAACATGTAATGTGTTCTGCTTTCAAACTTGCTGTGAAAGATCTTGTTTTATTTAAGTCTGGATTTCTCTTTGGTTTAAGAAACACATTGATTAATCAAGTTCTAAAGGTGTGGATTTGTTGTTCTGTAATGCTATTAAATTAATTGCACACAGTATCTTTGGCTGTACTTTTGTGTTCACTTCCCCAATTAAGAAATGTTGTTCAAAAACTAAATGCTGTGAAAGATATGAGAGCATCTTCTAAGAAGAATAAGATCATAACCATGGTTTATTTCATGTATGAATACTGGGTGATGATCACATTTTTCCTCTGTACTGGTAGAGACCATACTTATGCAACTTTTCCTACCTGTGTGCCCCATCAGATCTTCATTTTCATAAAGGAAAGCTATTTTAAATTATTCTTTGTGTCTGCTTGTGCAGAGTTTGTGTCAGTGATGAAGTGATCTCTTTCTTCTAGCCAAGTACAGTGCTGGCCTCAAATTTTGCTGCATAAGCAGGCTGTACTGTGCCTTTCAGCAGTACTGCTCAGCTGTGCTCAGGGTCATGGAATGGGGAATGCATACAACTCTATAGAGTTCTTCCCTGATAGACCTGATGGTTGCATTAGACTCTAATTAAGGCAAATTTTCCATTAAACATTTTATAGAGGTCTTTACCATTTTCGTCCAAGAAGACATTATAAAAAATCTATGCCCTTAGGAAGACACCAATTTGCCGCTTTTTTTTTTTTTTTTTTTTGTCTCACCTGTGTCATTGTAGCTAGGTGCAATGCAGAACTGAGCATAATTTCATTTAAACAACGAGAGTTAGGGTATCGTAGTCATCTCATATGGGTAAGGAACCACAGAGCCATTCATTGCTATGAACTGCCTCACTGCCAGGCCAAAATTTAACAGAGTGAATGTATGAACTGAGCAGCCACTGTCCCCTCTGGACACATGAACAGCCAATGTGGGGAAAGTTCCTTCACTACAGTGTCACCTCTGATGATATCTCCCTGTGCTTTATTCAATTCCTCCCCAGTAAAGAGCAGGAGAACACTTTGTGTTACTGTGGAGTGGTGGAGAGGCTGTGGGAGACTAGTACTGAACCTGGCCTCAATCCATGTTGAGAAAAGGGTGGCTTGTCAAGGGACAACAGCTTCCTCTCCACCTCCCTTTCCTGTCTATAGACAAAATTAGGAGTACCATGAGCAGTATTGCAAGAGAAGCTGCCCTTACAGCACAGGTGAGTTCCAAAAGATAGGATTTGGTATTTGAACACTTGACTTTCCAAACTGAGTATAGGTGCAGCCTCTCTTTGAGTTCTCCATTTAGTTCTGGGCCCCACAATTTAAGGAGGATGTGAAGGTCCTTGAATGCATCCAGAAGCATACCTCAGAGCTGGTGAAAGGGCTGGAAGGCGTGTCCTGTGAGGAGAGGCTGAGGGCTTTGGGCTTGTTTGGAGCAAAGGAGACTGAGAGGAAACATCATCCCTTTCTCATGCTTCCCAAGGAGGGCAAGAGGATAGAGAATTGCTGATCTCTTCCCCCTGGGACTCAAGTGATGTGTGGGAATGGTTCAGAGATGCGCCAGAGGAGGTTTAGACTGGACATTCAGAAGCATTTCTTTACTAAGCAGGCATTCAAACACTAACAGGCTTCCTAGAGAGGTGGTCAATGTCCATCCAAGCTTGTCAGTGTTTAAGAGGCATTTGGAGAATGCCTTTAACAACATGGTTTAATTTCTGCTCAGCCCTGAACTGGTCAGGCAGTTGGACTAGGATGATCATTCTACAGTCCTTACAAATGAAATAGCCTATTCAAATTTTTGTTTCTGATACATTTGTTTTTGTGTTTCAGTCAAGGAAATATTTAGCCCCCAAAGCAGTTTTTCAACCTGATACTGTGCAAGGTCAGAGATTCACTTCTCTAGTGATAATTTCACTGGTGAGGTGACAAAATTGTTTCTGCCAGAGGATGCACTCAGGTATAGTCCAAATTACTACAGTATTTCCAGAAAGCACAGTGTGATTTTTTTTTCCATCTGCACTTACCTGGCAAAAGGAGTTGTTTTTATCCCATGTGCAAACACTGACAAGGTGATCCACACTTTAAATTGTGTTGCATATGGGGTGGGTGAGTCCAAATAGAGGCTGATGTAAATGTATGGGCACATTTCTCCAGTGGGTTCTGAAACCAGGCTTGGTTTCCAGTACCTATAGTTTCTTTTCCTGCATTACCAGTTTTCATCTTCAGACACTCATTCTTAATATGTACCTCGTTTCATTTTATAAACCTTGCCCTGCTTTATAAATCCTTTACCCTGCCTGTCCTGATGAGACAAATCGATGGATGATTATAAGGTAGCTCTGAATAAAAGTACAATTTTTCCTTCCCTTGTGTTGCCTGACACTGCAGGAGAGTGGTAGAGGGGACTGGCTGCGCGAGAGAACTGCTTTGCTTTGCCTTTGCCTTAGAGTCGATATGGTCTATTGCCATATACTGTTAAAACTTTAATCTGTAAAGTCGAGAGAAGAGCTTATTTAAGCTTTACCAGGCTTTAAAACATCACTTTTGAAAGCTCTGTGGCTAACTTCTCAAGGCAATTCCCTCTGCTAGAACCCGGCTCTCCCGGCTTTTCTTAGCAGCGGTCCCCGTCTCTTTGCCGTTCGCAGCCCGAGAAGGCGCTCCTCGGATAAGCCGAGGAAGCAAGGGGGCAGTGGGAGGGATGCTGCCGGCAAGCTCTGTAGATGCCTCTTCCCGGGAGGCCGTATACTTTTGGGGAGTAGGAGAAGCGGTACTCCCTTCTTGGGAATGCGCGGACTTGCACTGATAATCCCCGCTCCGGGAGACGTGGGGCTTCCCACGGCTCTTCCACATTATTTTCGGGCCGGTGGCACTCGGCTGCGGAGCTGCGGGCGCCCCGCGGCTTTCCCCGGCACAGAAAGCGCCTCGGTGCCCGCTCCGGCTGCCCGTCCTCCTGAACCCGAGCGGGGTCGGGAGGGCTTGCGGACAGCGGGAAGGCTTCCCATCCCCGCTGAGCCGGGCGTGCTCCGGGGGACACCGCGGGACGAACCTGGAAACACGCCGGGGGGGG